>NC_064649.1:91399591-91701091 GCF_023864345.2 Schistocerca serialis cubense
ACTGACTTGTTCAGACCCATGGACATTTTATCGGAAATATCGAGTAGTTTATCCTCAGACAAAACGCTAGGACGACCACTTCTCGGTGCATCTGTCACTGAACCCTACTTCGAAATTTGTTAGCCAAATCTCGCACAGTATCGCGATGTGGGAGTGTTGTCTTCGGGAAAACTGAATTAAATGTTTGACGAACTGAAACTGTGTGTTTACCTCCAGCCTTGAACATTTGTTCGACTAAAAACATACGTTCTTCAATGGTTAGCATTTTAACTGTGACGAAAACAATACAAACGAACAAAGGAACTAATCTTAAACGTTCACGTCAACACGTAACGACATACACCAACGATACTACTGACGCTGGATGAGATAAACGAAACAGTGGAATGTTGGGAGAGTCCATCCCTAGGGAAGTAACCCAGGCAGGCGAACAAACGTACGGCACGCGCGGCTAACAATCATACGGCACTGCGGAGAGGCTTTTTGAACACCCCGTAGTTTCTGCCTGCAGAAGTAACAGGAGAAAAATTGCTTCAAGAACTTCCAGAGAAAGTGTTCAGCGTCCTACAAGTTAACCAGTTTAAAATTCCTGACAAAATACAAAAGAGCTCATACACGAACCAGTTTACTGTGTCACCCTGCCTGCGGGATAGGACAGTGACAAATTCTGTGATGTCCGCTTTCTCTTGTACACAAGAGTGCGAGTTGAGACATACAGTAGCAAGGACGGTGCTGTCCAATGCCGACATTGCCAGCGGCTCGAACAAATTGCGAATTATCCCAGTATGGTAGTGAGATGCGCCCATTGTGCCGGGCATCACAGATCAGTGGAATGCACCCACCCCAGGACAGAAAAACCAAAATGTGCAAACTGTGGGGAAGCACACTCTGCAACATTCATAGGATGCCAAAAGTTCCAGGAAGTACTTCAAAAATACAAGCAGAGGACAAGAACAAAATATAAACGAGAAATCAGCCGAAAAATCACCATAAGTACAAATCAACCTGTTCTCAACGAACTGTTTTTCGATCTAAAAAGCAAATCAAAATGTAAATAACTTAATTACAGGCCACTGATGGTGCTTTACCTCAATAAAGCGAAACGCGTCTGGTGAAAAAATCACGCATTTTTGCAGTTGCAACGACGGATGAAAAATACTCTCATGAATTATAAAGCAACTGCGGACACTATGGCCCCACAAATGAAGACTTTAGCAAGCAAACCACCCACACAGTGTACGATTATCGTAAAAATTCAGCAGTGCCAGAAGAACAAGCTCCCCAACAACAACCCACCCCAGCAATACAAGAAGTCTAACCTAAACAAACGGCACCACTCAGGACATCACGACAACCGAGACAGCTAAGACAAACAGAATCATATGCCAACACCGCCTGTCCACCAGTGAGATGCCGACAGTCCTGCCATGGTCTACCATGCCGCCAAACTACCACTGCACTGCAGCAGAAACTGAAAAATACTTACTCTCTAATTGAGACTGTTCAGAAGGCTTTCTTCATACCGTAAACGGACGGCCGCCAATGAACAAAAAACTTTAGATTCTGCATTTGGAATGCAAATGAACTGCACACAAAGATGACTGAGTTCACATCGCTACCAGATAGACATCGCCCTCATTTCGGAAACCCATCTCCAAGAAACAACTGAGTCGATGATAAACGTGGATGTTTGCAGGATGAAACAAAAAGGACAATGAGGTGGAGGGACCACTGCCGTAGCCGAAAGAGAAATATGCCACCGTCACGTATAGCTGCCATGGCTGTGAACACTTGACGTCACAGTCCAAATGGCAATGCTGCCTGCCTGAGTCCAGAGAAGAGTCTCATCCCAGATGACATGCGTATAGTATTTAGGTTATGACAGAGTAGTCCTAGGAGGATACTTAAATAGCAAAAACAGAGCATATAACTCGCAAAAAACAACCCAAAAGGGCGGATCCTGTTAGACCTCAAAGCAAACCTTAACATAACAGTTCACGGATTCAGAGAACCAACGACGACACCTTACTTCACACATCTGCACTCCAATGCCTGGACATTGCAGTAATTAAAAACTAAATCCTAACCTGCAATTGAGGATGGTCAACAACTTATCCTCTGATCACAAATCGTCAGTGTCACAAACCAAACACTGACAGAGAAAATTAAAAAGGGAAAACAAAGAGCAGCCACACAACACTTCTTCACAGACACCCAACTTTGACAAATTCTCACCATTGTTTCAGGAACTGAAGATACAAAACAAAACAGAAGACATGAACAGTGGGTTCATTTTTGTAACCTGGAAGACAAGAGAGAGACCCATAGATTGACCCGTAAACTCCAGAAAAAGGTCAAAGAATGGAAACAACAATCTTAGGAGGACAGAATTTCTGCTACGAAAGAAAGATGAATGGCAGATAGTAAACAACATCTGACAGAAGCGTCCCCCTAATAGGGCAATTCAAGGAACAGGTGGGCTCATTTGCAATCACTCGCACAGGCACTGAAACTAACCAGAAGCAGATGGCAACACTCCTAACTGTGCCCAACGACAACAATGTGCACCACAGTCATAAACATATAAAGAATACACTTGATCCTAGCACATAAGATAGAGCTAATATCACAACAATATTAAGTCATACTCCTCGTGATGACATAGTGAAACACTAACTGTTTATTTTTATAATACTGTAGCACATTTGAAAATTTTTGCACAAACCACCATTGCTCAACATAAACAAACATAAAAAAACTCCACTTAAATAGGAAGAGGTATATTCTATCATATTTCAGGAGTGTATGTCAGACAGCAATAATTCACCTTCCAATATTTTGGTCTTTAACTGTACAACCATGTTCAAAGCATGTCAGTGACCGAATTAAAGGTAGTTGACAAAACATGCCAGTTGGAGTTATGATTATGGAGTGATGTAAAGTGGAAATGTCATGTAACAATAGTTTTACAAAAGGCGGATGTCATACTGTGTCACTGAAGGAATCATCAGAAGTGTAATTCAATCACAAGAAGGCATCGGTAACTTATAAAACCAATCTTTACTGTTCAACCAAACCTCGAGTGTTAACTCTTCAGTCTGGGAGCTGTACCAGGTATGATTAAAAGAGAATACAAAGAAGAGCAGTGCATTGATACATTTAGTAAGTGTGAAAGTATCATGGACAAGAGTGTACCCTTACAGAAAAACTACACATGTAAGAGCGAGGGATGCATCGAACTCCCATCTTGCCCTGCCACACTGATATACATATCTGCTGGTATCAGTTTAAGGAAACGATATCGATTGCTGTTAGTAGCAAGTTTACCAAGAAACATTTGTTGTGAAACCTCAAAATTATTCAGCTGTTTGCTGCTGTTCCCTTTGAAACTAAAAATGCTAGATGGTCCTGCTTTTTAAAAGCTTACAGTATTGCTGCATCTTCAATTTATGATTCTTTTATCGTATTACTAGCTAATGTTAAAAACTGTGAAAAATGTGTATTGCGGAAGTATTCACATGGATCTGAATTTTAGCTGTGACAGGCAAATACGAGGGTGTGCTGAAAAGTGATGGCTCTGTTTTTTTTATGTGAAAACTCTTAAAGCTTTTTCAATAAAATAGACTTTGTTAAAATTCTACATCTTTATTCTTCATGTCTACATATTTATTTCTCAGCATAGTCATCCTGGCAAGACACATTTCTCCTAACAAGAGAGCAGTTTATTGACAATGTCATTGTAGAAAGTTTGACTTTGCTGACAGAGCCATACCCTCACCTCCTCATGAACTACTTAGTCACTAACAAAGTGAAGTGCTCAAAGGTGATCTTGGAGTTCTGCAAACAGATGAAAATCAGATAGGGCCAAGTCTGACTACACAGATGATGATCGATGACGGCAAACCTGAAGTGCCAGATTGTTGCATTAGTCACAATGCTCGTGTGTGTTCAGGCATTGTCATGTGTGGACAAACCCTTCATTGCTTTCAGTTTTCTGTAATGGGAAACTCAGATTACAGCACACAGTTTCTCATGAACCACCATAGTAAAATTACCAACTGCCATGTTACACACTAAAATTCAGAGTGCTGTATCAGGGAAGCAGGAAAGTCAACTGGGTAATATGCTTGACCTGTAGTACCTCAGCCGATATTGAGAGCAGAATAAAAGAACTGTAGGCATTATTTTCAGCCTGCCCTTGTAATATGTACAAATCTCATGCAATCTATACTCTCTTGGTTAAGAATATTGCAGGGAACCTAAGAGCAGACAGACTGAAAATTGCATGAGCTTTTGGCTTATAGACTCACTCCAGGATGTTGCTCAACTTTGTTAATTTGTAATAATTTACAAATTCTGTAGGTCAGAAAGTTCATCTTTTATTGGCTGTTGATTTTGTGATTATGTTTTGTTTGTATATAATTTATCATGAGCAGCTTCTGTTAAAATATGCAGTACTACTTTATGCTTATGTAGCTGAGAATGCCTGGCTTATGATGGTGGGATTCATTAATATTGAAAAGTTAGCAATTTATAATTAAGAAACCTTGTTCTTTAAATTGGGTGTCAGTAGATACAGAAAAATCAGGCGATCAAAAGTACATTGACAGATCCCAGAAATTTGCAGTAGTTTGTCTATAATTTTCACTAAAAGATTGGATCAGGTGAGGTCTTCAGCGAACAATATCTTTTAAACTAATTAAGTTTGAGCTTGTGTAAATATGTTACTGAAAAGAAGAATAATAGTTTTTATTTGGAATTAATCTTTCCTTCCAAATTTACCTATTTGCTCATAAGATTTTCCCCATGGAATTTTATAGTTCCAGATTTTAAACATGGCTGAAACAGCAACTGTTGAAATTCTTTACGGTAAATGATGACAGCCAAAACAGTTGCAGGATAAAGATTTATTAAAATTCTTTACCACGGTTTTGGTATATCTAAATATACCTTCTTCAGAAGTAAAATACCTAAAATTACATCCTGCATTGATTATGGACATAATCATGTTGTATAAGTGGAGATGGTGTTTTAACTACTGACGACACCTTTGGCATAATTGTTTTATTAATCTCCACTGCAGGATGAAATTTTAGGTATTTTACTTCTGATGAAGGTATATTTAGATATACCAAAACCATGGTCAAGCATTTTAATAAATCTTTATCCTGCAACTGTTTTGGCTGTCATCATTCACCATGAAGAATTTTATAGTTCCATTACTTTTGGTTGCCAGCATTTCTGATGAAACTAATTAGCTCATTGCAACCAGGTAAAAAACAAAAGAAAAGCTTTTTTATAGTAGTCATTTTATTGTTTCAAAAAAGTATTTATCTTTAAAATTTGTAAACTTTTGCACTCAGACCACATCTGGAAACATTTCTTCTGCTGTAATGTTACTACCTCAGAAACACAGTTTTGAAATTATTCTGTAGCTTCTTGAGATATTGAAAACACCTAACCACACACTTTTTGTTTCACATATGGAAACAAAAAGAAGTCATTAGACAGAAAATCGGGGGAATATTAGCCATTTGTTTTTCATTCGAATAGTCAGCTTTTTGAGCTGCTTAGTGACAGCTGGCATTATCACAGTGAAGGATGATCCTCATTTTTGGTAGTTTCATTGATCATTTGTTGCAAACAGACTGTTGTACACCACTGAGCATTAACAGTTTTTCAGTCCTCTAAAACGATGGTCACAACAAGTTGAGAGAAGGGCATCATGTCGTAACTGCGTCAGTTGTTTTCAATTCATCTTGGAACCCTCAGACAAGTGATTGGTGCTCACAACCAAAATAAGTATGCTCTTATGATGTTGTACACTAATTTTGTATTTTGCGGTTAAATATTTTGACCATTCCCTTACAGCAGTTAACATGTGTCCGATTTTGATCTTCAGTCACTCTATGTTGAATCCATCAGGAACAGATCTTTTTCACAATTAAATTTTTATGCAAAATTGGATGGAATATAGTCTTCAAAATGTCTAAGGATTCCTCTTATCTCAAAGGTAAACCACATACCGAACCTCTTCAGTTACGTAACACATATTGTCAATGTTTTTCTGAATGACAACCAATTGCAGTCAGTCTTCATGAATTTGACCACTGACTGAAGCATTACTGTGACAAAATTCTGCAGATCATTTGTAAATGAGTCTTTTCTGAAGATAATCAATTACAAAAAGTGGAATGATATGATTTGAGGCACTGTTACCAAGTAAAGCCTTTATGAAAATCATAAAAAATAATTCGACAAAAAACTTCATGTGACACGACATTGTTTCTTTAAACACTCACTATAAACAAATTACTTGTCCAGTTTCTGAGCTGCCATTATTTAGCAATAACAAATAACAAATTTTGAAACAAAAGTAATCTCTCAACTCAATGGCGACATCTACTGCTCATTCTTAAAAACAGAAGAACAAGCCTCGTACATTAAAAGACAGGTTCTTTTCCAGGTAAACCTCATATGTAGCACACACTGCTGCTTATGATAGTCTCTCTCTAAAGATAATGCTGGTCCACTTGACAACAGTCTGTCTGATGTGTGCTGCTAATGCGTGTGTCTAACCCGGAAGAAATTATGAAAGCTGCTCAATTTCTGTTTCTGTTTCCGTTCAAGGGAGACTCTGGAGGCCCACTGCAGTGCCCCTCTGGTGACGGGACGTGGTTCGTGGCCGGCATCACGTCGTTCGGGTCTGGCTGTGCCCACCCCGGCCTGCCGGACATATTCACCCGCGTCTCTCACTACCTGGGCTGGATACACGACACCATCAATAGCACCACATATGAATCTGTTCAGTGAAGTCATCTCAAGTTGAAGATGTACCAGTAGACATTCAGAGTGCAAAAAACTTAGTTTTCAGTGGTTTCTCTTTACAGATTAGTAAAACAATGTGTGAAAAAGATTATTTTCCTTCCATAAATGACTTTCAGTGTTACAGAGTGGAAAGAGAGGAACAGAGGAGCAATAATGAACATAGTGCTTCAGATATTTAAGTTGTTCATTGTCTTACAAGCTCTGTGTGTTTTTATTAAGTAAGAAAGAAAAGATATTTATTTTTAATAGTGTTTTTTTTTATTTTAGTACCCTCCAGGATTCCATATACGATGTCAATGCCATTCTCGTGTTGCCTTTTGTTGAATTTCTTCATGGTTTCCTCTTCTTTCCTTTGTTGAATGTAAGTCAAAAGTGACATAGAACATATATATTGTGCGTGCTTTCACAGCCAGAGGCAGCTGACATAAAAATTTTCTGGTAACAGAACAGATGCTTTAAGTCACTAGAACCACACACGAAACATTGGGTTCCCCCCTCCTCACCTCGTGTGACAGTTTTTTACAATATAACAAAGCATTAAGTTCAGAAAACTTTTATATTAATTAACAGGTAAAAGATGTTGAGAAAGAAAAGTGGAATAGTCAACTAATGTGTTACTGAAATTCAGAGTCTGATGAATATTATTTATTTATTTTTAACTAGAATGGCCATTCCATAGCAGCATTCACCATTTTCCTTTCTCTTCTCTTTTTTCCCACCCCATCCCCACTACATGTGACTATTGCATTGTCTTCTCGTCTCACACTTTCACATGTCAATTTACCCTTTATAAACTGTAATGCTGCATAGGGTAAAAACTGTAGAGGAAGACAGTAATTGGAATATGTATAACAAATAATTAAGGACATAGGTTGCAAGTGCTGCTCTGAGATGAAAACGTTGGCGCAGGAGAGGAACTCATCAGAAGACTGATGACTAAAAAAAAAATTAACATGTATTGTAATGAATATCTAAAAGTGAAAAGAAGTTGGTGTGGGATTATTAAGTTTAAAGAGAGAGAAGAAAAAAGGAAGAATGTATCTGACTACCACTGCAAATGTTGGAAACACCTGTGGATGAAGATAGAGCCATTTGCATCATCAGCAAAACAGAACTCCACAAATTACAAGGCGAAAAAAGAAAGGGATGTTCTGGAATGAAATGAAATGAGCGTATGGCATTGTTGGCCGGGAGGCCCCCATGCAGGCGAGTTCGGCCGCCTTATTGCAAGTCCTTTTTAGTTGATGCCACTTAAGTGACTTGCAGGTCAATGACAATGAAAATGATGAAGGACACACAACACCCAGTCCCCTGCCAGGAATCGAACCCGGGCCCCCTGTGTGATAGGCGGAAACGCTACCGCTATGCTACGGAGGCGGACAGTTTTTATAATTACGGCACGCCACTGTTAAGAAAGTATAAGAAGTGTGACAATAAACACAGACACTCTCATTTCAAATGGTTATAAGAGGAAAAAAGGAAAACTTTACAAAAATTCACCCAGAAAGGCTTAGTTATCTCATTTATTTGGCATAAAATTATGCAAATTTCTAATAAATTAAACAACTAGTAACTTCAAATTGTGCCAGCTGAAACTATTCCAGCTTATTCTGGGTCTGTGCAGCAGAATGTCCATTTCATCTGGTAATTTTCATGGAAAGTTCTCTTCTGTCATCATAACGGTTAAAGAGTAACATACTGCACTCCTGTGCCAGTGAGTCTTACCACCACTACAGGTACGGCGGATCAAAAATTCACAGTCTCGCTGCGCATGATGTCTACTACCACATCCTGCCCCACTGCACCTCGTAGCTGCAAGATTGTGGAGAAAAGCTTACGAGTGAGTCTGAAGGCTCTACTGCAGTGGCTGCTTTTAGCTGTTCTCAAATTATTTGACTCGTTCCACAGCTTTGAAGGCTCTCCATCGATTTACAGAACATGAAGAATGGGTGAATTACTTAATTAATTTAAATTTTATTGCTACTGCTGCCATCTCTTTTCAGCTGGTGCTGTTGTGTATTTCCATCTTTCACTACTCTGCCTCTGATAGGAATGGATAATGGCATGATGTGTTAGTGATGAAAGACAAGGAGGCAGATTATTAACACACACATTTACATTTTATTGGAACATAGTAGGATTTACAAATATTACAAAAGCTGCAACTTGGAAGAAATAAACTAGGTATTTACATGGCACTAACAAAACATTTGCCATACACAACAGACATTTCAGAAAATTATCTATAGAGTAATGAGGTTTGTGAAAACTGAACAAGTCATTACAATAAAACAGTTGGTTTATAAATTGTAAAATCAGCAACAAGGAATTTGTGAAACTATGAATGTATCTGTCAAAGCATTCTTTCAGGAGCTTTCATTGACATACTGTATTCATAAGAAAATGCACAGTAAGTCTCACCATAATGCGCAGAAATTAAAAACAGCACCAGTTTCCATACATTTGTGAATAACGGTTCTGCACTTTTTTTGTACTTTTCATTTAATTGTAGATTGCATTCAAGTTATATGACTATAAGATTAATGATTTAAACAAGAGACTCAAAAATTACTGATAACTTTCTCATATACAGAATAATAATCCAAAACATTTCAGCAATGCACATTTAGCACTGGCCATTTTCTGTTTCCTTTCTATCGGTTAAGTAGTATTGAACATAGATTGTAACAGGTTTGGTTGTGCTGAGAACTAAATGTAGCATAAACAAGCGAAAGAGAGAACATGGCTTCCAGTTGCATATCATCATTTTGTCATAATTTAGTGACCCAATGATATACTTTAGACAAAAGTAGACAATAAATGAGTGCGAAACCAGAATGATGTGCGTACCTCAGACACAGGAAAGGGATTACAGTGTCTAGTTGAATTAACTACTGCATTTTGCACCACTGACATTCAATTATCGATATGTAAGAATTTGTTGAACTGACACATAGATATAACACTGACAAGCAGAATCTGGAGAAGCCACATTAATACATATTTAAGTTGACTAGTTGTCTACATATCACATCAAAACACATTTATGTTTTAAGCAAACACACTCCAGAAACAATGAAACACATTTATACATGCCTGTCTACACACAAAAAATTACACACAAAATACTGATAATTCTGAAAATGCAAGCAGCTACAAATATACATGTATCTGCCAATGACTGTCAACTTAAGGAATGGATTATTTCTTTCTGATTACTCATCTTATATTTTTGCATCCTATACAAACATTCACAATATATGTAAAATATTTTTTGTGTTATTAATCAATAATATATACACAATGTTCACCAGGTGGTGGCGACTAAGT
Organism: Schistocerca serialis cubense; assembly: GCF_023864345.2. Classification (NCBI taxonomy): domain Eukaryota; kingdom Metazoa; phylum Arthropoda; class Insecta; order Orthoptera; family Acrididae; genus Schistocerca; species Schistocerca serialis. The sequence continues at coordinate 91,409,750 of NC_064649.1, forward strand.
CATCTTTTCACAACATAATAACCATCGAAAGTCCTTATGTTACATCCACATAAATCTCCAGTCAAAAATGTGTAGCTGTTCTTTTTGAAAAACAGCTATTTGAAACATTCACAACTCCACTACTGGCATCACAATGGATAAACACAGCCACTCGCCACACAGTTGAGGTACGGAGCAGCAGTTCAACAAGTAAAACAACATATGTATAGTGCCATTCATTTTTTGAACTAGTATCCTGTTAGTTTATGAAGATAAAAGTCTCAAAAGCCACACAAAAATGTTTTACTCCTATTTTGCATTTCAATCTGCCGCTCAACACCTCAAATACACAGCGACTGTGCTTATTGTTTGTATTCACAGAACTTTCCTTCATACAACACAACCCTGGTTAACAGAACTATTGGGGTAGGGAGGAGATTCCATTTCGGACAATAATTTTTTTGGTTAAACCATGAACACTATGGTATTAAGGATTATTGAAAGTTTTGACAGCCAGACAGATTCAAAAATCTCTTTGTAGGCTATGCTTATGTTCTTTATTAAAGTTAAAATTAAATTTTTAATATTACATTACATAAATGTACAGTATACTGCACTTAATTATTTGTAGCATAGCACAAAATACACACATGGTGGAAAGAAACAATCATTTGAATGCACTATTGCTGGCATTGTAACTTTTTTTTTGGACTGGTGAGGGATTTTCGTAGTTGTTTTGGATAACCCGGGTTTTGTTGACCCTGGTTCAATTAACCAGGGTTTTAATGCGTTGCCATTTTATATCATCCAAAAATTTCTTCTGTCAGTATGTATGCCAAAGTAGGTTGTTTTGGATTTGGTTTCAGCAAACTGTAACACCTGCAAACATGTTTGAATGGCCAGTAGGTGTTACAAGTGTGTAACTACGTACGGTTGAAAAAATTGTTATTTCCTTAACAACAGCTCCGCAGAGAGAGATTTTAACTTTTCACATGAAAACTTTACATACATATTTTAATATTTAAATGTACTCCACACTATGATTCGACGTAAACAGCATAGCATCTACAAAAAATGTACTCACATTTTGCAAATTTTATACTGTTCCTTCAACTCAACTCGTATATCACCTGATGCCATATTTGGGGGAAGAGAATGGAGAGAGGATGCACTATTCCTTAAGGCTCAACTGAGTCTCTGCTGTTGTCATACAAAATGCTTCTGGACAAGAGCTAGTGCACAGAAAGAAGTATATGAATGATCTCAAGAATAACAATGACACAGAATTTCTGGAAAGAATGAATATACCAAAAGTTATAACTGGTAAAGCTGCTGTACAATCACTAGCAAGATGTTTCTCTAAAGTATACTAGGTGTTATTAAAAGAAGAGTTGCTACATGACGAATTGTTATTGTAACTGGAAACTCGTTCAAATTTAAGACAAAGCCATGTGATGTATTTATGTGTGAAACAGATTATAAAGTTTATAAAATAGGTTTGTTTTTTCTGTTTTTGTTATCTCTCTGATGCAACATATCTTGAATAACAATCCTACAAGGTTTGAATATCCTAATTTGTCACATGAGTATGTACACGGCTATTCTGTACACCTCTTAATCATTAATGAAGCCATGCAGCTTTGCTATTCACACAGTCACAAGCACTTATGGAGAGACAATAATTATATACAAAATGACTGAGTCAACAATAAGACCATTATCATTTCTGTTTTCAACAGAATATTTCTTGTCTGTCTGGATCACTTGTGCGAATTTTGGCAATTACCTTCTTTAATTCGTATAATAAACCAGTTTCAGACGTTCAATTCCAATAGTAATGGGTCATATCAATGAGCAATAAATCACTATACTAAAAGTCCCATAGCATTTTGGCACAGACTGCAGTATGATATGCTTATTGATAAGACCTATTATTACTGCTGTGTAAGATCTAAAACAGTTTGTTACATAAACCCGAAGCAGTAGTTTCCACAGCCTCTGTCAGTGATCCTGGTGGATAATATATATTTTGTTAACATACACATTTAATGTAAAACTGAGTTTTCTTTCAGCCTTTTGAGCCCCAGTGGTTTCTGCCTGAAACCACAATTTTATTATTATTATTATTTTTTTAAGTACCAATGCATTTGCATGACACCATCAATTCTATTGCAAGACAGAGACTTCTAGTGGTACACTGAGGTACTTCTATAAATGTAGAGGATTGTAGGAAGGTTCAGCATGCAGACTGTGCTACATGATTGTAGGAGATTCTGACTTTGGGTTCTTTTATAGTGCCCATACTGAAGGGATCTTGACAGTAAAAGTAAGTATAAGAAATTATATATAAGTTATTGTAACATACATTTAAGTTTGTACTACTGCTTTTATAATATTATCAGAATGAAACCATGGGACAGAATGTAATTGTGATACATAATTTATTGAATTTTAGGCCCATTTTTGCTTGTTATTTAGGCCTATATAGTTTTACGCATTAAGAGACTATGGAAGTTTTGAGCTGTGGGGTTTTGTCTTGGAATAATGTGAATTTACTTTCAAATAAATTACATGAAATGATGGTTGGCTGGAAATTGTATGCCCCACTGGTTCCAAAGTGAAACTACCTCATTAAAACAACTGACTGTTTACCTTTTGCCAATTTCATCTTGTGTTTGTCTCTTACTATGATAATGAAGGTTAATTACATGAAATATTTTAAATTTACATTTTTTTTTAAATCATTGGACTTAAAAGGTTAACCAGAGCTGGATATAAATTACTATTCAGAAAACAAATGATAAACACTGAGTCTAGAAAAATTCTAAACATTTTAACAGATAATAGCTAAGGATAAACATAATTATTCCAGTTAATAAGGCTCCCCAGCGTAATAACACAGTGAGCATAGATTATTAAGAAATGAGATTTTCCATTATTCCTTTCCATCAGTACAACCTATACCTTAAATACAAGACTTTCCAGGCAAAAGCACACTTTCAAACATTCATAAATGCTCGTTTGCTATGCTAAAGTACAGTAAGCAGTAATGAGCTATCAAATGGAGAAGTTCAATTTACAACACAATTTGACCATAGAGTGTACACTTTTATGCACAATATATCCATACAATCTTGAATATACAGTTATTTTTGTCTTTTAATGACAAAACATGTATCAAAATTGCATGTAACTTTAAAAATATACACTAATTTTATATATACTCTGGTATAAATATGTTACTAATCTCTTTGCAGGATTATAGCACATTATGTGGTCATTATGTCAAGTAAAACTGTCAAAATTCCTCACCTAGCACAACATTTGAGATTTTATCGTCAGATTCCATTTCTTTCATTACCATCTGTCGGAATGACAGCTACATTTTTTGATGTTGCAAAATGTGGTTTGGCAATCTGTTTCTTTTTACTGACTTCAAGAATACTGTCAGAAAAACTGAGCAGATCTCCATCTGCAAGTACATAAATCTGTCTGTCCAGTGTAATTTTTGTAGATAGAGAGTGGATCAACCAAGTTTTTGTGCAAATTATTGTGGAAAATAAAGCCAGATGGCCACTGTCAGTCAACATGACACATTAACCTAATGTCATTTAACTGAGTGACAAATTATAAATGGCAGAATATAAGTCTGTTTCTGTTCCCTACCACTGTATGTGAACTACTCATCCATTATGTTTGGAACTGTCCTTCAAACTGCATTATGACATACATATCTCCAGAAGTAACAACACATATGTTCAATGCAGAGCATTCTATTAATTTTTCTGGTACCGCAATTATTTCAGTCTGCATGTGACTGTGACCATTAATTCGTTTTGTTTCTTTCTTGTCTCTTCTTAATCAAAAGTCAGTCATTTTCATTTGTCTTTCTTCCTCTGGCAAATATCCATCATTTATACATGTCCTGATGATAAAGAAACAATGCACGCATCCACTTTAATGTTATATACAACATGTGCAACTTTCATTTTAACATTACGTATTAAAAGTTCAGTGCTCGTCAGGTGAAGGTCTGCCCTAATGCTTACAGATGCACACTGATGGGCATCAAATGGGCAGGGCCACAGAAGTTGTTGTAAGGTTCATCTAAACAGTTTATGGAAACACATAGCAGCTAAGTAAAAGCAAGAGGAAGGACCAGACCTCTTTTGGTTACTAATGACCACATCAGCAGGTGATGCTAGGATAATATAACTTAACTATCCACAGTGGTGCCAGTTCTGGAGGTTAATAGTCAGTCTTATACTAAACGGGACACGATGAATGGTTGTGCGGTGTTTGGCCCGCTTCCTGAGATGCAGATATGTGGCCTACTTCTTCAGGAACAGATGTTCACTTGAAGTAAAGTTACTACTATAATGAATATTTCAGGCCAGAATTAAAAGTATAAACAACAAAAATTGTATATGACACACACTCACTCTCCCTCACTAGCCACACATACTAGCCTCATTCCCCTCACAGTTCAAGAAGCTCTGAAGATGGTTTATTAGATCAATCATAAAATGTTTTCCTGAAATCAGAAGAGAAAGAAAGAAAGAAAGAGAAGGGAGAAAGGGGGGGAGGGGGGGGAGGGAGGGAGGGAGGGAGGGAGGGAGGGAGGGAGAGAGAGAGAGAGAGAGAGAGAGAGAGAGAGAGAGAGAGAGAGAGAGGGTTTTTTTGTGGGGGGGTGGGGGGGGGGGGGGGGGCAGCACTGTAGCTAGATCAAGAGTGAACACTTGAAAACTATAAGTTGTTGAGAGGTTAAAGTCAACGTAACTGTTTCTTTCTTCTGCATACCGAACTGGAGGAGAGAAATGTGTGCTCTGAGAAAAGTGCCAGTCCTCAAGACAAACATCACATTTTACACTGGTCATTTAAAAGGACAGTTTGCTAATTCATAGTTTTCGAAAGGAAGGGAAAGAGGAAGGAAGAGTAGCTCAAATAACCAAAACAGATAAGAATGGTTGACCTACAACATGGGTAATATACATAGTTTCACACTGGGAGACAAGTGCCTTAGGCACAGGCCTTTTGAGTGGCAAGTGATTACTTCCTCAAAGATCTCCTGTGACTGGCATCATATTCAGTTAATTTGACACAATTTAGAGCTGGTGCTCACTTTTATTGAACAGGAAGATTATAGCACAATCAACATTTAATAGTACGGTGATACAGAATACAAATAAAAGTAAAAAACTACTCTCTGCAATCAGGTACTTACAAAAAATGTAAAATTTAAAAATAACATGAAAATTATAATTCTGCTAGTCATATACAGGGTGTCCCACGAAGACTGGTCAAAGCATAAAAGCCTAGTAAACATGGCCTCTAAAGTGCATACCATACACACTATGAGCACTTTTCATCTTCACTACTGAGAAACACATCTTTTTTACCAAACAAGTGCTCATGGCTTTTAAGGAACGCATTTCAGAGCCCGCACTAAATACAATTTTTTGCTTTGAATGATTGTTCCCTGAATACTGACCATTCCTGCTGGGACACCCTGTATATGCTGAAGAAGAACACAACTAAAATACAGACAACAAACATCTTTTGGTTTGCTGCTGAACTATATGACAACAAAAACTGTTGTTATATTGACAAAAATTCCAGACTAGTTATTTACAAATGCACATATATTTGTAGAATTATAAAGAAATGGAACTGTTGCCCAATTCTTATTTTCAGGAGACAAAATTCGAAGTTCTATCAATACATAGAGCTAAAAAAATTATACCTAGGCTGCAGAATGATTAGTTTCTTTTCAGGAAGAAAAAGATATTGGCTTTGGGAGGTTGAAAAGAAGTGACAGGTCATTCAGACTGCAGCTTCAGAGGAACCTATTTGAGTTCAAAACTCAAATATGTCAAAGCCATTTGTTGGAACTCTACAAAAATTTTCAAGAAAATCTACTTTGAAATTTTCCATGGAATTTCAAGAATTAATTCCCAAAAATGAAGGTGATTTTCATGATAGGCACCATGGGCCACTCAGCAGTGTTGGAGAATGGTAACTAGGTAACCATAGAACCGCTCGTTCCGATCTCGCCATGGACTTTTTCCCACATTCACTTTGAATAACTACATAATTTAATATAACATTAATCAAATATGTGCTAATTAGCACATATCTAATCATTATTTTTATGAAAAATGTATGTCTTCTTGTCTCTAATTACATAACACACGTAAAATTACACTTTCCATTGCAAATATAAATTCTTCAATATAATTACTATATAAAAGATCATTAAAATTAAAAAATATTATAAACATAAGTAGCATTTACATTAAAAGCAACATCCTATATTTATTAACAATCTTTACTAATATATTGACAGTTAAGAAGTTATATTTTCAATGAACGTCTGGAATTTTGGATGCGGAATGTAATTAAAAGCAAGATGATGTGCATTTCTCACAAAAAACAATGATTAGATGTGTGATAATTAGCATATATTTGATGAATTTTATTTTTAAATGTGTAGGTATTCAAACTGAATGGAAAAAAGTCACTGCGAGATTCGAACCAGCAATCCATTGATTACGTGATCCAATGCTACCCAGTGATCCACACTGCCTGTTGTGAAAATTGCCAACATTTTAGGGTGTTAAAGTTCCTCAAGTTCACTGGAAAACTGCAAAGTCAAGTTTGTCAAGAATTTTTTTAGAGATGCATCAACCTGCTTTGGGATATTGATATTTGAATTATGAACTTCAAGTTCCATGAATATAAAAAAAATTACAAAAATCCAATTGCTGGGTGGTATCCTTGTTACTGGACAACTCCACTTGCCTATCCTTCCAGATATATCCCTCCTTACTTCCCGAGAAAGGAATTAAGAGCTGTGAAAGCTAGTTTTTTTGTGTGTCTTACAATATTACTTGGAATTTTGCCTACTGAACGCAAGTACTGATCACCTGTTCTGTCTTCTTATAAATCAACAACCAATTTTTTTCCTTTTAATATACCTACTGTAACACTTCTTCAAAGAAAACATCGATAACTACAAGGATCTGTTGCGATGTTTAGCTATATTATGTAATGCATAGGAACATACAAAATGAGCAAAGAGTATATAAAGCTGGAGAAACCTTTCAAATACAGCAGTGTTTCTCTTGCACAAAGGAACTGATCAACAATGTGGCCCATAATTTACACTATAAACACATCAAGACTAAACATGTTTAAATATTCTATCTTGAGTGTGGTTTTTTAAGTTGTCCCAGAGGATCAAATATCCAATAAGGCTTGCAAACAGAGAATTATCAGATCTCAGATCAATTCATGAATTCCATTGTCTTTTTTTCTAAGAGCATTTTCCATTCAGAACCATTCTCACTTGATATTTGTGACACCTGCCACCAATTTGAGGTTTCATTTGTTGATCTCTGCAACCTCTGAACCATGGTGGTATACAGATATTTCTGTATCGCAGCTATTAAAAGAAAGGACTGGTAAATCATTTAAGCGCAGAACTTTCTGCCAGACTGCACTGCATTATTTTGTATCTGATGCACACAACTGATGCACTGTTTCATTTGTGATGCATGCATTGTGAGATAGCACAACACGTCACATTTTGACCCAAGTGTAAAAGAAGCAGATGCGGATCTTGATGAATAAATAATTGTAGATTGTGTTCCTGTGATATACTTCAAATTGCCTTGAAAATGCCTGAGAGTTCCCAGCCAAATATTGGTCCAGGAAATGATGACTTGTTTGTGCTGAAAATCTTCTGAAGATATCTAAAGATATCTTAATTGGCCATTTGTGTTAACATTCAGCAGCCTACTAACACTATAATGTCTTTATACTAATTCTAGCCAACAACTGAAAGTGAAGCAGATTTCACACTTTCTCTTGGATGCACTAGCATATTATGACAGTGAATATATATTTTGTATTTTAGAACATTTGGCTTACAGCCTAGTAAACACAAAAACGGTGTAACCAATGTACATTGTAAAATTCTAACACCCTGGTATGAGAACTGTTCAGTTGACAAGCCTTTCAAAATTAGTACAGTCTAACTGATTTGGCACGTAATTGATCCTCACTTTACATTAACAACTCCAACACCAGTTTGAGTCTGATATTTGAAGTAATTAATTCATCAACTCATATATTTGACAGTTACCAGAACTGTAATGAAACAAAGACAGTATTGAGTGTGCTTATTTATAAGCAGCTTCTGACAGCATACAGTCTCATCAAAAGTTTATGCCATCTATCTGGCAGTACTAGTAATCAAGAAGACAAAAACATCAATCACACAACATGCAATACATAACTACATTTTCCTCGAGTTTGTGTGTGTGTGTGTGTGTGTTTGTGTGTGTGTGTGTGTGTGTGTGTGTGTGTGGGCATGAGCATGCGCACACACGCCTGGGTGTGCACACATGCAGGCGCACACGCACATTATTACATTGTTATCCGACAAAGGAAACCGTAGACTCGGCCATAGTAGAAAGTAAGTGCTACACTTCTAAAAACATTGGAGTGTATGCTATTACCGCTTTTGCTTTTGGGCGTAAACAGAGTGTGATGCTTTTCTGGCCAGGTCTTCAGCTTTCTTTGCCAAGTAAAAAAAGAAACTACATGTTTGTATACACATGACTGATAATAATGTTTCCTTTACAATAAAATATATATGATAACAACATTAACATTTAAAACTACACAAGCTTCACATTATTTCTTATAGTTCTTAAAAAGAATATACATCAATTTCTGCATATAACAGACTACTGGAAAGATTATATTTTCTTCTGCACTTTCTTTTAATTTTATTTTTCCTCCTCATTTTGGGTATGTGCAGTATCACACATATGGACACACATGGGGGACACTGACATTACAGTCAAGATAAATGTATGTAGTCAGTAGTAACTGGCAAAGTTTATCACAGTGCCCTTTCTCTATGGACACAGTGTAATACCCTGTACATGGGAAAACATCTGCCAGCTACATTTCTAACTTCAGCAACTACTAGCAATACATTACATTCTATCAGTACTTTTGGAAACACAACACCAAAGAGGTCAATTCTCTTAATTCAGTTATCCCACACAAAAGTTTACATAAGACAAAAGGTTAACATGATACACACTGTGATGTACATGTTAGGACTTATGCTTCACTCATTTCTCCACTGCTTCCTCACATGGCTGCGTGCCACAAAACACATGCCTGTCCAAACTGGCAGCTAGTTTTCCTACAACAGAGCCAAAAATACAATTTTTCAATCTTCATTGTCAAGACAAATATTTGCAATATGCTGGTGTGCAAAACTTAAGGACAGAAGTAAATTTCGCATGACGTTTAAATGCCAAGTAACATTGCTCGATGAAACTTGGACAACATAGAAAGAACTGCAACAATTTAACACAAAAGGTAACTGAAAGAGAGACACAATGAGGTGAAAGGAAATGATACTTTTATTCAAAGACAATAATAATTCTGTAGTCACCACAGTTCCTGACAGTCTCCTGGACATTATAAAGAATGGATTTGGTTCTTAATAGCATATGTGGTCACCACGGACAGCAATGTGGGCTCTGCAATGTACTCCCAGGCTGGCTACAAGGTTGGTAAGGAGTTCTTATGATAGAGCATTCCATTCCTCCACGAATGTGGTTGACAACTGCTGGAATGTCGTCGTTGGATGTGGGCAAACTGCAATATCTCTTCCCAACACATCCCATATTTACTCGGTAAGATTTAAGTTGGGGAAACAGGCAGGCCAGTCCAGTCACCAAATACTCTCTCATTCCACACCTGCACTGTGCCATTTGTAATGTCCAGTGAACCATCATAAATTGCGGTGACTTCAATGTAATTACTGTCTGTGAATAAAAGTGTCATTTCAGTTTATCTCATAGCGTATTCCTTTCAGTTGTGATCTTTACTACACTGTAGCACTTCTTCCTACGTATGGTCCAGGTTTCACTGAGCAGTGTTGCGTGGCAGTGACACATCACATGAAAGTTACTTTCATCCTTAAGTATCACAAACCAGTGTATATGCAGTAATAATTTCATAAATACAGTATTAGAAAAGCAAAAATGGCAATGTACTGGAAAAATTCATTCATGTCAAGGTATAAACTGACACAAGACAAAGAAATCATACATATTCTTTATTTTTTATTAACACTAAATTATTACCATTCTGCTTAGGGCTATTCATGCTTATGCCTTATAAATTTAAAGAGTCAAATGAGTAAGGAAGCTGCTACGAGGGTCACTCCAAAAGAAATACACACTATTTTTTTTTAAATCCATCTTTTATTCTACATGTTTGAAAGTTTTACAGTGTGTAGATACATCCTTTAGGAACAATATTTTCATTTCTCCACTTAATTTCCATCCCTCTCAACTGCCTTACAGCATTTTGGAACCAGCGCCTGTATACCTACATGGTAAAATTCTGGACCAACCTGTTGGAGCCACTGTTTGGCAGCGTGCACAAAGGAGTCATCATCTTCAAACCTTGTTCCATGAAGAGAGTCTTCCAGTTTCCCAAAGATATGATAGTCACATGGAGCCAGATCAGGACTGTAAGGTGGGTGTTTCCGTGCTGTCCATCCAAGTTTTGTGATCGCTTCCATGGTTTCTTGACTGACATGTGGCCGTGCATTGTCGTGCAACAGCAAAACATCCTGCTTTTGCCGATGTGGTCAAACACGACTCAGTCGAGGTTGAAGTTTCTTCAGTGTCGTCACACATGCATCAGAATTTATGGTGGTTCCACTTGGCATGATGTCCACAGGCAAGAGTGCTTTGGAATCGAAAAACACCATAGCCATTACTTTTCCAGCAGAAGTTGTGGGTGGTTTTTTTTTTTTTTTTTTTTTTTTTTTTTTTTTTTTTTTTTTTTTTTTTTTTTTTTGGGGTGAATTTGCATGATGCCACTCTACTGATTGCCTCTTCGTCTCTGGTGAAAAATGATGGTGCCATGTTTCATCACCTGTCACAATTCTTCCAACACATTCATCTCTACCATTCTCATACTGTTCCAAAAGTTTGCTGCATACCATTTTTCCTATTTCTTTGTGAGCCACTGTCAACATCAAGGGAACCCACCTGACACAAGCCTTTTTTAACACCAAAACTTTCAGTATTCTGCAAACACTTCCTCCCCCTATCCCAACATAGCATGACAATTCGTTCACTGTGATGCATCTGTCAGCAGTCACCAATTCGTTAACTCTCTGCACATTGTCTGGAGTGTGTGCAGTACAAGGCCTGCCACTGCGAGGACGATCCTCAATATTGCCGTGCCCACTTTCATCACGTAACCTGCTTGACCACCAACTAACTGTACTGCGATCGACAGCAGCATCTCCATACACCTTTTTCAACCTCTTGTGGATGTTTCCCACTGTCTTGTTTTCACAGCACAGGAATTCTATGACAGCACGTTGCTTCTGACAAACGTCAAGTGTAGCAGCCATCTTGAAGACGTGCTGTGACGGCACCACTCACTGGAACAGGTTGAACTAAGTTTGAAAACAAGTGGGGAGGATGTATCTACACACTGTAAAACTTTCACACATGCAGAATGAAAAGTGTATTTTTACAAAAATAGTGTACATTTCTTTTGGAGTGACCCTCATACTTTAAAACAAGTGGGTGTCTCCTCAGTCATTCATCTGCTATTAGTAGCTTAATAGTTACTTGATTACAATGTTACTTTTCAAAGAAAGTATTTACCTAAATTTAGAAACACAATGTATTTGGATTACATTATTACATCTCATGTTTCTTTACAACAAACAATGTTATTTGCCAGGTAGCTAACAGAACTTTTCAATTCCTAAATCAAGATGGCCAGGTAATAGGAAGGGTGTATGTTTTTAATTTTCTTTAATTTTTAGAGTTTTATACCTCAATCCCTTATAGGATTCCTATGTTGTTCATCCATCTGTCTGTCTTTCTGTCCATCTGTTAAGACCCCTTTTCTCAGGAACAAATAGAGGTATCAAATTGAAATTTACATTGCATACTAGAGTCTACGCTCCCTTGGTGGTGTGAAAAATTTAATTGTCTACATCAGTGCAAATGAAAGATATTGTTATTTATGTCACATATTTCAAAACTCACAAACTCACTCATCAAAACTTGTAAGTACTTACCGTTGACCGAGAATCATGAAATTTAACGAGAGGCAAGGTTTCACAATACAAATAAAGGATAAAGTTCAACAATTATTAATTTGTAATTTGCCATATAAAAAAATATTTTTTTGCCATTTGCTATCTATCTGTTTGTCTCTCCATCTTTTAATGCCCCTTTTTCTCAGGGATGTGTGAAGGTGTCAAGCTGAAATTTATGTCTAGTACTAAGATCTACAGTCCCTTGGCGGTGTAACAGTCTTGTGTACATAGTTCCACATAGTCAGCACGTACACAACTTTCCCACTAGAGCACGCCCCGCTAAGCACAACAGCGCAGGTGCAGCACTTGTCCGTCTCCGCACTACAAGATGGCGCTGCCTTAGAGACGGACCAAATTCTGCTTTCGCCGATCCGCGTATTAATATTTAACGCAGCCAATGAGATTGCTGCTAACGTAGAACCTTTTCTCCTCGCCGATCACACTCGCGCAGTGATACCTGAATGCGCGAGGTATTATAACGAGTGTACAGACCTCCGATTAGTCAGTCTGCATTTGTCTGCACCAGTCTGTACAAGTCTGCATTTGTCTGCACCAGTCTGTACCAGTCTATAGTCAAGTTTCAGTCTGCACCTAAGAAGATTATCATATTCCTGTACATAGTCATGAAGATAAATGAACAGACACTTTGTCAAGTATCAGAGATATGTGAGAATAAGATTAACGTACCAAGATCAAAGGAACTTCAGATTGTCAATTGTAAACAGCATCCAGAATCAAGTTACGTAATGTCTATGCTTTTTATTATTTTAATAAATGTGTGTGAAAATTAATCAAGTTCTGTTTAAAGTTGGTCACCATCAATCTGCTACTCTAAGCGTGCAAGTGGCATTTCTATCGTCTAACCTAACGTCAGAAGATAAACATGCCAAAATAAGACCACGAGACATATTGCTGACACTTGCCTACTTCGTTAGAGCGACAAGTCAAATAATCTGATGGTGTGTGTACCGAAGGTCTTACAGTACGCACACCACAAAGAGATTTAAGTTTCTAAGTCAATGCAATCAAAAGATATGGTCATCTAACATATTCTGATACTCACAAACTCACTCAATCATAACTTATAGATGAGCTACCTACATACGTGTCAAGCCTGATGGTCTAGCAGTAAAGCACACGCCTGAAACTGAGAGGTTGCAGGATCAAATTTTGGTCACACTGTGGATTTTTCAGTCATCATTTTAATCCAGCCTTTGTCTCTCAACAATGTGTGGAGTCACTAGAAACAGTGCAAGGTTCGGATCCCTCATCAAACTGTATCCCCTTCCCCAGTTGGATGACACGTAAGTTGCGGGAGTGGTCTCCAATAGAAAGACTTGCACCAGACCATTCAGCCACACTTTTTCTTTCGTTGAAAACAGATCATCTGATAATGACTTAATATGTACTAAAATAAGTTTAAAAAACTGATGGAAAAAAATCACAACACCAAAAAATAATTAATGTAGAGTAATAAAATTTTGGGAACACATTTGTCTAGGTAACACATTTAAGTGATTAATATTTCAAGACTACAGGTTAATGTAACTGCAAAATAAGCCATTGAAAATGTGAAATGCTGGTACATTAATAACTGGTGTAACTGCCAGAATGTTGAATACAAGCATGTAAACGTGCATGCATTGTGTTGTACAGGTGCCCTATGACAGTTCGTAGGATGGAGTTCCACACTTGTCGCACTTGGTTAGTCAATACAGGGTCAGTTAATGTTGTCTGTGGACGACACAGGAGTTGTCATATAATGGCATCCCATATGTGCCCACTTGGAGACAGATATAGTGATCGAGCAGGCCAAGACAAAGTGTCAACACTCTTTACAGCATGTTGGGTTATGGTGGTGGTGGTTAGTGTTTAACGTCCCGTCGACAACGAGGTCATTAGAGACGGAGCACAAGCTCAGGTTAGGGAAGGATTGGGAAGGAAATCGGCCGTGCCCTTTCAAAGGAACCATCCCGGCATTTGCCTGAAACGATTTAGGGAAATCACGGAAAACCTAAATCAGGATGGCCAGAGACGGGATTGAACCGTCGTCCTCCCGAATGCGAGTCCAGTGTGCTAACCACTGCGCCACCTCGCTCGGTGCACGTTGGGTTATGACAGTGGTATTTGGGTGAGAATTATCCTGTTGGAAAACACCCCATGGAATGCTGTTCATGAATGGTAGCACAGAAGATTGAATCACCAGACTGATATACAAATTTGCAGTCAGGATGCACGGGATAACCACGTGAATGCAGTCATACAAAATAGTACTCCAGACCTTAACTCCAGGTGTACATTCAATGTGTGTATAGTGTGCCTCCTCCTAACCAACACACAGCCTTCACTGCTCACCAAGCAGAACCAGATTACATCAGAAAACATAACAGACATCCACACTGATCTCCAATGGGCTTCGCACCACTGAAGTCACAAATGGCGGTGGTTTGGGGACAGTGGAATTCACGCTACAGGGTGTCTGGCTCAGAGCTGTCCTTCAAGTAACCTATTTGTTGCAGCTCGTTACATCACTGTGGTGCCAACTGCTGCTCAAATTACTGCTGCAGATGCAGTACGATGCGCCAGAGCCATACGCCGATCATGATGGTCTCCACCCTCAGTAGTGTTATGTGGGTGTCCGGAGCTCGGTCTTCTTGCAATTGAACACTCTCATGACCATTGCTGCTGGCAATCACGGACAGCGGCTACGTCCCTGGCAAGTTCTTCTGCAGTATCGCAGAATGAATATACAGTTTCTCGTAGCCCTAGTACCCGACCTCATTCACACTCTGAGGTGTTGATAGTTGTGTCTCTGTTGCATTCGAGGCATTCTTGACTAACGTCAACTCACCACATCCAGTATCAAAGGTAACTAATGAATCATTACAGCATGTACAGGGCTATTACAAATGATTGAAGCGATTTCGTAAATTCACTGTAGCTCCATTTGTTGACATATGGTCACGACACACTACAGATACGTAGAAAACCTCATAAAGTTTTGTTCGGCTGAAGCCGCACTTCAGGTTTCTGCCGTCAGAACGCTCGAGAGCGCAGTGAGACAAAATGGCGACAGGAGCCGAGAAAGCATATGTCGTGCTTGAAATGCACTCACATCAGTCAGTCATAACAGTGCAACGACACTTCAGGACGAAGTTCAACAAAGATCCACCAATTGCTAACTCCATTCGGCGACGGTATGCGCAGTTTAAAGCTTCTGGATGCCTCTGTAAGGGGAAATCAATGGGTCGGCCTGCAGTGAGCGAAGAAACGGTTGAACGTGTGCGGGCAAGTTTCACGCGTAGCCCGCAGAAGTCGACGAATAAAGCAAGCAGGGAGCTAAACGTACCACAGCCGACGGTTTGGAAAATCTTACGGAAAAGGCTAAAGCAGAAGCCTTACCATTTACAATTGCTACAAGCCCTGACACCCGATGACAAAGTCAAACGCTTTGAATTTTCGGCGCGGTTGCAACAGCTCATGGAAGAGGATGTGTTCAGTGCAAAACTTGTTTTCAGTGATGAAGCAATATTTTTTCTTAATGGTGAAGTGAACAGACACAATGTGCGAATCTGGGCGGTAGAGAATCCTCACGCATTCATGCAGCAAATTCGCAATTCACCAAAAGCTAACATGTTTTGTGCAATCTCACGGTTTAAAGTTTACGGCCCCTTTTTCTTCTGTGAAAAAAAAATTACAGGACACGTGTATCTGGACATGCTGGAAAATTGGCTCATGCCACAACTGGAGACTGACAGCACCGACTTCATCTTTCAACAGGACGGTGCTCCACCGCACTTCCATCATGATGTTTGGCATTTCTTAAACAGGAGATTGGAAAACCGATGGATCAGTCGTGGTGGAGATCACGATCAGCAATTCATGTCATAGCCTCCACGCTCTCCCAACTTAACCCCATGCGATTTCTTTCTGTGGGGTTATGTGAAAGATTCAGTGTTTAAACCTCCTCTACCAAGAAATGTGCCAGAACTGTGAGCTCGCATCAACAATGCTTTCGAACTCACTGATGGGGACATGCTGCGCCGAGTGTGGGAGGAACTTGATTATCGGCTTGATGTCTGCCGAATCACTAAAGGGGCACATATTGAACATTTGTGAATGCCTAAGAAAACTTTTTGAGTTTTTGTATGTGTGTGCAAAGCATTGTGAAAATATCTCAAATAATAAAGTTATTGTAGAGCTGTGAAATCGCTTCAATCATTTGTAATAACACTGTATTTAAACAAACCTTATTTGCAGCCTCATAGTGAGGCCACTAGTGCCACACTTATGTGTCTGGTATCAAATTTGAATAGACATGCTTACCAACTTTCCTTTGTGTCGCAAAACTCCTTCTTGGTGTTGCAGTTTTTTTCCCCCCTTCATTGTACATAATTTTGTACAGAACCCTCAGAGCAGAGCACACAACAACATATTGAACCCTGGACAGAGGGGCAAAGTCTACATGAAAGTTATTTTGTGTCTTCTATTGTGACTGCAGATCACAGTTCACTGATTTTTACTGTCAGCAATAAAAACCATTAAGGACTAAATGTATTGGGAAGGGAGTGTAAGAACTCTTAAGTTTCTCGAAAGAGCTTCTGCAAGACGTACGGTTATGTACTTTACACAATATTCTTACAACTCACACGTGCTGAACAAACACTTCATTTACTTTAGGTACGCTGCTTGTGATGAGAGACTGACAAGACTGGAAAAAAACTCGAAAACCTGCAAAAAGTGGCCAAACGGCCAAGGCTGTCAACAGTGAGCTGAGAAAACAACAACAGCAAGACAGAAAACAGAGGCTGCACAGCAGAGTAACAACTCCAACGAGTAACCTGAGAGTGGAAACCTATGGTGTAGCAGAGTCCTGTGACACCTCGGAGTGACAGTGATATAAGAGCACAGCGGGATCACGACTTAAGACTGAGCTGCTAGGTTAAAAGGGTGGCCGCAAATGCTGATAGGTTGGCAGAACAGACGTGGCCCCGTGGCCACTACAGCAGTGGCGCATCCAGTGCTCGTAGATGTATCAATGCTGTCTAGTGGTTGACCTCAGGTTCTGTGCCTTCCACCGGACCCACCGGGCTGGGATATCAGACTGCCTTAGAAGATAATTCCGTATGACAACAGCAGGTGAATATATGCAAAGCAGGCTAACACTTTTTCTCGTATCCCACCTGGAAGGTAGCGTGTGGGTCTGCTCCTGTAAACTGAAGGGCAGGCCGAATGTAGGAAGCGAGTAGGAGCAAGTGAGGTAAAAATCTCTCGGTACAGCTTTTAAGGTAAAGGTGGTATTACTATCTTACAACAATGATAACTTGAATACATAATAATGCGAATACCTAACTTTGCACTGAGGAGCACGTAGGTGCGAAGCCAGATGCATCGAAGCTCACAAAAGTTACACAGGCAAAATCTGTAGTGTCTCACCCACTAGAAAATAGAAACAATGTTGTTTGCTTGGTCATCTACTCAGAATCAAATGGGCTGAATCTGGAGCGGCACTCGTAGAGCTGCACAGCGCCAGCTGTCGTCGGTGTCGGTGTCGGTGTCGTAGTGCCAACCTAAGAACTTGTACCTACGCCATGGCATCGTAGCTATCAATACCACACTTTTGTCTTCAAGTCAACACAATGAGAGACACATCTAAGGACACAATGAGATGAACTGAGCTTCTTTATTAAATTATTGATACAGTGACACAATTTTAACTTGTTATCTATGTGGAAACCAAGGAATTAAGGACTAAATGTATTGGGAACGGCAGTATTCATTCGGGGTATGGCCATCAGTGTCTATTTCTGGTGTCAACAGGTCATTATTGCTGGTTTGAAATGGCAAAATGAAGTCTGTGTACAATTAAGACTTAAATGGTTAGGTGTCAAGCACTTGTAGGTGTGTTCAGCTATCATTTGAGCTGAGTCTGCTAAGTTTAAGGCAATAAAGTCTGTTAGTCATAGATGTACCCAAATAACATGGAGACTTTTGATAAAGTGGCACTGTATATAATTGTAGTTGGTTAACAAATTTATTGATTAATGGAATGACATTTTTCTCAGGTGCAAATATGTAATGCATGGCTTTGCTTCCGTTTCTATGTTTGGGGTAAGTGGTTGTTGAGCACAGATAAGTCCACAATGGCCTTTGCAAAGAGATGGCCAATTATTTCATGCAGAAAGCAAGTACACTTCAAATATGTATCAATGGACTAAGGACAGATGGGGAGCAGAGTCTCACATATTGCACCATATTACAGTAGTGTCAGCACTACATCCGCAGGACATGAAAGCACTGAGGACTTACTGATATAATTTTCATGAATCTACTGCTTTTAACAGTCAAATACACAATAGCAAACACTCAATATCTGACATTGTTTTGACCAAGTGCTCTCTGTTTCTTTAACTTTTTTTTTTTTCTTCCCTATGAAGACCCCTTTCCAATCTGCATGCAGTGAGCTCCTTCGTGTGGCCAGTATTCAGGGCACAGAGCTGAAGCCATGCTCACCGTAACTCTGGTGTCATGTGCTAGCTGAAGTGCCACCTGTCACCATATTTTTGCAAAACTAATCACCCACAAAACATCTGTGACAAGGTTGGTTGGTTGGTTGGTTGATATGGGGGAGGGCACCAAATAGCCAGGTCATCAGATTAGGGAAGTGTGGAGAAGGAAGTCGGTCTTGCCCCTTTAAAAGAACCAACCCAGCATTTGCCCAAAGCGATTCAGAGAAATCGTGGAAAACCTAAATCAGGATGGCCAGATGTGGGTTTGAACCTCTTCCTCCCGAAAGTGAGTCCAGTGTGCTAACCACTGTGCCACCTCGCTAGGTCAGTGACAAGGGAAGTAATGGCTGCTGCAAGTGTTGTCCAGAAAAGAAACAACTGGTGCCTTCCAATAAGTAGTTCTTGATTAAATTTGGAGCTTTCCATTGCTTTCATGAGGCACATCAATCAAATCCTGAGTAATTTTACAAATTTTCTTGTATGTGAATGACACTTTTCTTTCAACTGCTGAACCCCAACGTGAGGGGTTACAAAAACAAAGAAAATTTTATTAGAATTGAAAAAAAAGAACACATTGTTACAAATGTACATAAGTCCAACTAATATCTAGAAAGCTTCTCTGAAATTGACAGATACTAATAGATGTCTTTGTAGGTAAGAGAAATCCTATCAACATCCATAAATCCCGTACACATGCAGGGTGGCGCATGAAATGTGCTACCAATTGTTTCTTTCACAATTTACAACACGCATTAGATATTCCACTGGGATCTCTACAGCAGTACCAGCAGAGCTTGGAAAAACAAATGAGTTACAAAATGACGTGTAATTCACGATACTGCCACTAAGAGACTAGTAAGCAGCAATGGCTGACAATGGAAAACTGATGACACAGCAACGATCGGCAATTGTGTTACTTTTTCAAGAAACAAAAAGCCTTGTTGTGACTCAGAGGCGTTTTCGACAACAGTTTAACACAGGATGGGTCCCTTGCAAGAAGACCATCCACAGGTTGTATGATAAATTTGTACAGGAAGGAACAGTATTGGAAGCGAAGCGACCCCGGCCTAAGCCTTTTTGTTCGCCGAAGAACATTGAAGCGGTACGAGTTGCTGTACAGAGAAGTCCCGTGAAATCGTGTAGAAAGGCAGCAGTGCAACTGTGAATATCCAGACGCTCCGCTCAGCGCATTCTTAAAAGTGACCTCCATCTGTGCCCATAGAAGATGACTTGTGCACAGAAGCTCACTAAGAATACAAGCAGCAGAGACTAGTGTTTGCTCAGTGGGTGGAGGATAGGGAAGAAACTCTCAACAACATTCAGTTTTCATACGAGGCGCATTTTCACTTAGACGGTGTGGTTAACAAACAAAATGTACACTTTTGGGCCACTGAAAACCCACAAGTGCTTGATGAACAACAACATTATGCTCCAAGGATTACAGCATGGGCAGCAATTTCCAGTCACGGACTTATTGGACCCTTTTTTTTGAAGAAGCTGTGAACAGCGAGCGTTATTTGAGCATGCTTCGCAATAGCTTCATTCCACAGCTTTTTGCTACTGCCTTGCCCTTCAACATGCAGTGGTTCATGCAAGATGGAGCAAGGCCACATACTGCAAACACTGTGTAGGGGTTTTTACATGAGCATTTCGACATGCAGATCATTTCACTCAGGTTTCCAGGTCGCTTCAATGACAGACAAAGTTGGCCCCGCAATAGTCAAGACCTCAATACATGTAACTTTTTTTCTTTGGGGGTACCTAAAGGAAAAAATTTTCCCAAAACGTACACATGATTTAGTGGAGTTCAGAAGACTTATTTTTCAAGCTTGCAGTGAAATTACAGAAGACATGTGCTTTAGAATAATCACTAACTTCAGTGTTCATTTGAAGGAAGTTAGGAAATCGAATGGTGGACATATTGAGCATGTGCTGAGTTAGAACAAATCTCCATTAACAGCTCTTCATTGTAGTATATGTTCCTTTCAGGTTGTATTGACAATAAAGTTTATATTCAAAAACAAAATGGTAACACATCTCATGCGCCAACCTGTATTTGCAAACACATTTTCAACTTTTTTATCTGCAGATGACTAAATTTTGCAAACTACTTTAACAGTTAGGTGCACCGGAGCTCTGACAGTAGGCTTGTGCATGGTCTATTTTTCATCAGCTGATGTCGCAACTTGTAATTCATATTTCCTATGCTACAACAGTAGAGATGGATAATAACCTCATTTCAATACAACATAGTCTACCATATTCTTAACACATGCCAAAGTTACTACTTTCTGTCATAATTACTGAAGAGAATTTTGTGAAATTTTATTGGAACATTACTGTAAGACTGGAAAGTAAAATGAAATCATGTTACAAAATGAAACCACATACATTATACCACTAAACATTAGTCATATAGTTATTTATGAAATGTTCATTAATTCATCATAATGCTGAAAACCATTTTAAGGTACTACTCTTCTCAATGTAATGATCACTGCATCTTGTACTCGTAAAGATGTTTAACAGAAATGTTAACAGTACCACAGACCACTGTAGTTATTGCTGGTGCAGTTGACTTCAGTCCAAAGCTCTCCATTGTAATTATTATGTGCAAGCATTTTTTACCCCTGCCCAACCTCCCTTCAATTACCAAACTGACAGTTCTCTGATACCTCAGAATGTGTCCTACCAATCTAGCCATTCTTTAAGTCAAGTTGTGCCACAAATTTCCTGAATTCGATTCACTACCTCCTCATTAGTTATCTCATCTAGACATCTAATTTTTAAGATTCTTCTGTAGCACAACAATCCTGAAGCTTATATTTTCTTCTTGTCTGAAATCCTTACTGTCTACACTTCACCTCTGTACAAGGATAAGCGCCAGACAAATACCATTAGATAAACTTAAATTTACAATTGATGTAACCAAATTTCTCTTTATCTGAAACATGATCACGCCATTGCCAGGCTGCACTTATATCCTCTCAACTTCAGCCAATGTCAGTTACTCAGCTGCCCAAATAATAAATCTCTACTTTTAGTGTCTCGTTTCCTAATCTAATTGTATGGGTATCATCTGATTTAATCTGACTACATTCTATCACCTTTGTTTTACTTTTGTTGACATCTTATAACATGTTTTCAAGCCATCATCCATTCCGTTCAAATATTATTGGAGTTCCTTTGCTACTTCACTAATTTGTAAATGAATTTTGGTCACTGAGTATATTTCACACAACAGATTTTCAGATATCTGACACATGTTAAATATGCACAAACAAATGTAAAAATGGATGAATGTTTCTGTTATGGTATCTCTACGTAACTGACAGGTGAAGGTACTCTGTGCATGTAAGCATGCCACTGACTGAAGCATTCAAATTTAAAAATGGTTCTTATATTAAAAAAATGCAACTCATAGGTAAGCTATTGAAATCCTATAACATTTACTTGAACTGGAAATTTTTTTTTATTACTCTTTTTTGAATAACTAGTCTCTACAGCATGAAGATGCAGAAGGCAATGGACCCCACTACATTAAACAACATGTGGCCTGTAATTGAAAAACTGTCATGATGATTTCTCCATTAGCAAAAGATTACAGAATACTCCCCCATTCGGGTCTCCGGAGGAAGACTGACAAGGAGGTGACTATGAGAAAAAGTGAGAAACAGATTGAAGAACCAATGAAAGGATAATATCCTATGAATCAGACCATGGAATGTCAGAAGCTTGAATGTGGTAGTGATGCCACAAAATCTGAAACGGGAAATGCAGAGGCTCACTTTAGGTTTACTAGGGGTCAGTGAAGTGAAATGACAAGAAGGATGAGGATTTCTGGTCAGATGAGTATAGGGTAATATCAACAGCAGCAGAAAATGGTATAACGGGGTTAGGATTTGTTATGAATGGGAAAGTATGGCAGAGAGTGTGTTACTGTGAACAGTTAAGTGATAGGGTTGTTCTTATCAGAATCAACAGCAAACCAACACAGACAAAAACAGTTCAGGTGTACATGCTGACGTCGCAGGCTGAAGAAGAAGAGGCAGAGAAAGTATATGAGGATATTGAGAGGGTAATAGAGTACATAAATGGAGATGAAAATCAAATAGTCGTGGGGTACTGGACTGCAGTTGTAGGGGAAGGAGTAGAAGATAAGGTTACAGGAAAATATGGACTTGGGGCAAAGAATCGGAGAGGAGAAAGACTAACTGGATTCTGTAATGAATTTCAGCTGGTAATACCAAATACCCTGTTCAAGAATCACAAGAGGAAGAGGTATGCTTGGAAAAGGGTGGGCGATCCCTGAAATCGAATACTGGATTGTAAGGCATACCCAGGAGCAGATATAAACTCAGATGGCAATGTAGTTGTGATGAAGAATACGCTGAAGTTTACGAGATTAATCAGGAAGAATCAATATGCAAAGAAGTGGGATATAGAAGCACTAAGGAATGACGAGATACACTTGAAGTTCTCTAAGGCTATACATACAGTAAAAAGGAATAGCTCAGTAGGCAGTACAGTTGAAGAGGACTGGACCTCTCTAAAAAGGGCAATTACAGAAGTTGGAAAGAAAAACGTAAGTACAAAGAAGTTAACTCCAAAGAAACCATGGGTAACAGAAGAAATACTTCAGTTTATCGATGAAAGAAGGAAGTACAAAAATGTTCAGGGAAATTCAGGAATACAGAAATATAAGTCACTGAGGAACAAAACAAATAGGAAGAGCAAGGAAGCTAAGATGAAATGGCTGCAAGAAAAATGTGAAGAAATCGATTGTCAGAACGAATGTCTCAGCATACAGGAAAGTCAATGTAACTTCAGTGAAATTAAAAGCAAGGGTGGTAACATTAGGAGCACAATGGCAATTCCACGGTTAAATGCAGAGGAGAGAGCAGATAGGGAGATAGAGTACATTTAAGACTTCTATGATGGGGAAGGATTGTCTGATGTGATACAAGAAGAGAAAGGGGATCCAGTATCAGAATCAGAATTTAAGAGTGCTTTGGGAGACTTAAGATCAAATAAGGCAGATCGTATAGATCACGTTCCATTAGAATTTCTAAAATCATTGGGGGATGTGGCAACAAAATGACTATTAATACTGATGTAGTAACACTGTTCACGTTTACATAGCACTTCACTTAGCATAGACAGGGACCGTGTCCTAGGCAGGCCGGATGTTAACTGACTGGGCACGGCCCGTGCTGCCTGAGTTGCTGTTGTTGTTGTTACGCCGGCAGAGGTCGCATCCGAATTCTCGCGTGCCCTCTGGTGGGCGGGACTCTACTTGCGGCAACTACCGTCCGTGACGCGCCGTGCCAATGTGCGCCTCCCGCGATCTGTCTGGTGGCTACTGCAACTGATGTGACATATCACCTGTCTTTCGGAAAAGTATCATCTGTACTAATCTGAATGCTGCAAGAGCTGACAAGTGCAAGAATTATCACACAATCAGCTTAACAACTCATGCATCCAAGTTGCTTACAAAAAATAATATACAGAAGAATGTAAAAGAAATTTGAAGATGTGTTAGATGATGATCAGTTTAGCTTTAGGGAAAGGTAAGGCACCAGAGAGGCAATTCTGACATTGCTGTTGATAATGGAAGCAAAACTAAAGAAAAATCAGGACACGTTCATAGAACCTGTTGACCTGGAACCTTATAAATGTTCAATGTGAGCAACATCTGTCACACAACACACATCCAAGTCTGTAGCAGAGTTCTTCCCAAACGTTGATAAGTGTGTCTTCAGTGATTGTAGCAACAGCTGCTTCAATAGAGTTTCTTAATTCAGGAAGGTCTGCTGGTAGTGGAGGCACATACACACAATCCATGATGGAGCCCCAAAGGAAAAAATCACATGGTGTTAAGTCAGGTGAATGAGGAGGCCATGCAAAGCAAGCCCTGTCACTGGGCCCCTTGCGGCCTATTGAGCACTTCAACCAATTCAGCAGACTGTGGTGGAAACATTGAATGCTGTGCATGCACACTGGTGCCAAACACAACTGTTTAAGTTGCTCTTTCATTTGACATATCATTTATGACTGTAAGTTTAATGTAATAAATTTTATAAAGCGTTAAAACTGTGATATGAATTTATAAACACCGTGTACAATACGTACAGGAGCCAAAAGGGAATAATAAGAATGAAGTGCTTGGATTAAAAAGGGTGTAAGACAGGGACATAGTCTTTCGCTCCCACTGTTCAATCTGTACATTGATGAAGCAATGATGGAAATAAAAGAAAGGTTCAAGAGCAGAATTAAAATTCAAGCTGAAAGAATATCAATAATATGATTCACTGATGACATTGCCATCCTGAGCGAAAGGGAAAAATTACATAATCTGCTGAATGGAATGAACAGTCTGATGAGTACAGAATATGGATTGAGAGTAAATTGAAGAAATGCGAAAGTAATGAGAAGTAGCAGAAATGAGAACAGCGATAAGGATTAATAGTCACAAAGTAGATCACGTTAAGGAATTCTACTACCTAGACAGCAAAATACCCATGACAGATGGAGCAAGGAGGACATCAAATGCAGACTAGCACTGGAAAAAAGGGCATTCCTGGCCAACACAAATCTACTAGTGTCAAACATAGGCCATAATTTGAGGAAGAAATTTCTGAGAATATACATTTGGAGCATAGAATTGCATGGTAGTGAAACATGGACTGTGGGTAAACTGGAACAGAAGAGAATTGAAGCATTTAAGATGTGGTGCTACAGACAAAGGTTGAAAAAATTGGAATACATCCAGCAAATAATTGAGGATATAGATTGCAAGTGCTATTCTGAGATGAAGAGGCTGACAGGAGAGGAATTCATGGCAGGCCGCATCAAACCAGTCAGAAAACTGATGAGTCAAAAAAACCTCAAGTTGTCCACTTCCACAAAATTAACAATACATATGTAAAGATTTTGCATGGACAGCTATATTCACACCTTCTTGTAAAAAGCATGGTGGTGGTGGTGGTGGTGGTGGTAGTGGGGGGGGGGGGGGGGTGACTAAAACCCCCAACAGAGTGGTAAAAGTAAGACTTTTAATTTTTTATGTCAGCTGAGTTTAAAATATCTTATACCTAGGTTTCCAGTTTGTCTCAATTTTAATTAAAGTGGACAGTTTTGAAGTGGCTTGTGACAGAAAGTATGCCAGTTGTGTTCAGCGAGAGTTCTAGATGCACTTTAACAGTGCCTCAGAGTCTGTCCAATCAGGAGCAGAGAGGAGACTAACTGACTCGATGTTTTTAATCAAGTTAGGAATAGGAACTTAAACAGGAGAATGGTCAACAATGAGGTTTGATAGCATACAGAGACATGCGCTACAGCATAACCTCGAGAGTGTCCATAGACTTTTCCAGTGGTCAGGAAGTAGCACATGGAATAAGGGTGCATTTAAAATCTGTGCATCTTGCACCTAGTTCCCTTGTGCCTGTGTTTTCCTTCACATGAAATGCAGGCACACACATGTCTCTCTACATGTACACATGTGTGATTCCGTTCACACCTGGACAGAACGATGCATGACATTCCACTGACAGAGATGTCTGTGCAACTGTTGCTGCAACCAGTATATTTTGACAAAAAGACAAAATTGAAGAGCGAAGTGTAAGTACTGGGATGATTAATAACTTTTGTGTAAAGCATGCGTGAGTGTCATAGAATGAATAAAGATGTCATCGAGTATTGTGTCTAATAACTGTATTCTAAGCTATACTTGATCCTGTTGGGATACTGATAATGATGGGAAACGTAAAATACAATGACGCTATACCAGTGGCGACAAGGTCAGATCTGACACTTTTAATTCTCACCACTGGGGATAATTACCCGAGTTTGAAGCTCCAATTCCAAGTATCTACTGCACTGGAAGCTAACATTATAACAAAATTTTTCCAGAATCTGGTGAAATCCCTGGATAACCATATTTCACTAAGTTAATGACCATTTAATGTTTTTTTCTCAGGAAAAAAACACTTATTTGATACGTAGTCCAACGCTATGTGAATGTCTGTTTCTGTGCCTGCAACACTGGAGACGTAAGACAGTGCTAAAGGATAACATATTTCCATTCACATGCCAATCAATTGGATGCCACTTCAGTAATGGGGCTGAAGTTTAAAGAGGTGAAGGCAGACTGAAAAAAAAACTGTAGTCTGATCAGGATCCGATTCTCAAGAACTTTTGGTTTCCATGCACATGCATTACTGCTAGATCACTGGCCATGACTTTGTTTCAGAATTTTATTAAACCAAATTAGTTTCTTACCCAAAACCTGTTACTAGCTCACACTGTATGCTGAGTATTTTTTGTTTGTACATACTATGAATAGCTAATTTATGAGACAAACAATTTTATTTCATCACCTTGACACGCGGGGTAGCCGCGCGGTCTGAGGCGTCTCATTGCGGTTCGTGCAGCTTACCCCATCAGAGGTTCGAGTTCTCTCTAGGGCTTGGGTGTGTGTGTGTTGTCCTCAGCGTAAGTTAGTTTAAGTTAGATTAAGTAGTGTGTAAGCTTAGGGACTGATGACCTCAGCAGTTTGGTCCCATAAGGTCTTACCACAAATTCCCAAATTACATTACCAATGTGGAGGAGCTAACATAAATCAATAATAAATATAATTGTTTTTGGTGTCTACCTTCCAGTGTCTGCCAACTGGTTTTCATCAATGTTTTTGAGATGCTGTCCTGTGGGTCACATGTACCTGTGACCATTCTCATGGCTCCTTCTTGTATCCATTGAGTCTCTCCTGTTAGCCGTACAAGCTCGAGCAATATCCTACGACGGATCACATGAGTGTTTTGTAAGCCTTCTCCTTTAAAAGCAATGTATTTTCTCAGTATGCCACTGATGAGCCAAAGTCTGACACCTGCTTTACCTATGACTCAGTCTATGTGACTATTCCATTTCATATCTGAAAAAAGTGTTACATACAGATGCAAAAAAGTGTTACATATAGATGCATGCCTCTCATCCTGAGATGTAAGTGCCCTGTCCTTTTCAACCTCTCCCAAAGTATCCCCCTTTCCTCCACAACGGAGCAACTAATAGTTTTGAATGCTAGGATAGTGTTGCCACTTTTACATTTGACTAGCAGCAGTAGACTACATATTTCATCCTGTGAAGGTAAGTACTGCCAGTAGTTCTGTCTCATAGCTAATTAAACCCAAATGGTGGTACTTAGACCACGGGGGTCTAGTGGTTGCAACAAAATGGTTAAAAGATATAGTGTTTAAACTTTATTAACTGAAACACCATCATATTTTCCTACCTGCTTTTAAGTACTGTATTTGTTTATCGAAAATTGTTGCATTTAAGCATTGTGTCTCTTTTCTGCCTATTGCATGTCATGTCTCAGAATACTGCTCAAGTGTATGGGACCCGTACAAAGAGAATATTGTTGCCACTTTTACATTTGACGAGCAGCAGTAGACTACATATTTTATCCTGTGAGGGTAAGTACTGCCAGTAGTTCTGTCTCATAGCTAATTAAACCAAAATGGTGGTACACAGACCACGGGGGTCAAGTGGTTGCAACAAAATGGTTAAAAGATGTAGTGTTTGAACTTTATTAACTGAAACACCATCATATTTTCCTACCTGCTTTTAAGTACTGTATTTGTTTATCGAAAATTGTTGCATTTAAGCATTGTGTCTCTTTTCTGCTTATTGCATGTCATGTTGCAGAATACTGCTCAAGTGTATGGGACCCGTACAAAGAGAGACTTCACGAGATATCAAATGTATACACAAAAACACGAAACAGCACAACAATTGGTCACAGATTTGTTTGACCCACAGAAATAAGTTACTGAAATTCTGAAATGCTAAACTGCCTGAAAACTGACAACAGCTGCCATCTATTCCACAAAAGCATTCTTGCAAAGTTTGAAGAATCTGTATTAAGCGAAGAATCTATGGATATGCAACAGCCTCCTACTTATCAGTGCCGTAACTGTAGATTTATTAATGCTCACACAGAGGCATTAAAGCAGTCATTGTTCCAACATTCCATATATGAATAGAATCATTAATAAATGGTAATAGAAAGTACCCTTTTGCATGCACACCACAGTGGTTTTCAGAGAACAAATGTAGATGAGAATGTAGATCTCTTGGATACTGCAACTGCCACATTCAACTGAGCCATAATTTTTCTTGCCCTCACAGTCATCCAATGAGTATTATCCTCCAGACCTACAGGCAAAACAAGCTGGATATGGCTCCTCTCACCACTACAATAGCACTCCTGGAGACTCACCTGGAACAAACCGTCTGGAAACACAATTTCTTTCTCATCTCTAGGGAAGGCATTATGGCAGAACACTTGAAATGTTTTATTTCCATTTATCAAAATTTTAGGAAATCAGATATATAAGCACTAAAACATAATGTAACAGTATAGATAAAAAATCTACTCACCAAGCTGTGGCACAAGAATACACATGTAAAGGCATTCAATGCATGTTCTCTTGCTGTTCCAAAAATTAATTATTTTTGTCGAAATGCAAGTGTGCTGTACTAAATTTTGTAAACAATACACTTACAATTACTTTGCTCCTTAAGTAAGCATATTGTACACAATATGTGATGAAATAAATAAGACAGCATTTATTTAAAATAATTAAAATCAAAGACTAGCTTCAAGCACTGTTCGACATTATATGGGACACCATGCGAGGATGCCACCACTGACTGGTGTTTGAACTTTCAACAGTTCTAAAACTAGTAAAGTGAGCATTGTGCCCCAAACTAGTTTACCAGAATAAAGTCATAAACAACTAGCAACTGGCAACTTTCCCACTTTTCTCAATATTGAAAACATTTCACTTACATTTAAAATCTCGGGCCCTGCTGCCCGGCTGCACGAGGGATGAAGCTGCGAACATTTGCGGGACCTGCGAGACAGAAAACAAACTTTGAACACCCCATTCACTGGAGTCGAAGAGAGAACATGAGTAGGACAAGTCAGAGCTTACTTGGTGGCGGGCGCCACGGACGGGAGCGTGTCACGTGGCTGGGTCCGGCAAGACCTGCAGATGGGCACAAACACTTACAGTCTAGTCTGACAACAATATAGGCTGAGCACAGTGATATACATGCTATGTACATTGCCTGAGAAAAAAATGTGAAGCACCCAGAAGTCACAGTTCTATGTTAATGTAACTTCATACATACCGTCCTTATGTACACAGTTAAAATTGCAATTCTCTGCAGCTGCTAGACTGGCCAATGAAATATACCAATGTTGTTGACAGTTAGTGTTGTTACCAGGCCTGGTATGTAAGGGGCATGAAGTGTCAGACATTGAGTGATCACTGAGAAAGAAACAGAGATGCCATGTAGTTGTCTGTGACAGACATATCGGCACCTGACAGAGCTCGAAAGGGGCTTCATCGGGGGTCTCCGTTTGGCTGGTCAGTCGGATCACAGATTGTGGGGCATTCAGATGTGACAGACGATGATGAACTGTATGGGAATGTGAGGGCAGGCACAATCGAGGTCCGTTCCGATCAACAATGTCTGACCACCACGAGGTAGGATCATCGTGCTGTGTACAGAGCACTTTGTAATTCCTCCACATCTGTGCTACCATCTCAAAACGAATAATGGACTCCCTGCAACAATCGGTGTCATCCTGCACCATCGGTCAGAGATTAGCTCAGTCTGAACTAGGGAATTACCATCCCACGTGTAGGCTTCTTTTAACACCCAACATACACTGCTGCATTTGAGGTGCTGTGACTGAGAAGCACTGACAGGTGATGAATGGCCCTGCATGGTGTTCAGTGACAAATCTCAGTTGTGCACCATCATAAATGACTAGTGTTGGTGAGTGTGGTAGTTGCCTGGGGAAATGTCTCTCTCTTCCAATATTTTGGATATGCACAGCACTGTTTTTCCTGGTGTGGGAAACCGTGGGGTATGACCAGTTCACAGCTGATAGTGACTGAGGGAACTCTGGTGGCACAATAGTATGTCCTGTACATCCCACATCATCACGTGTTACCTCTCATGCTAAAGTATCGTGGTGCCATTTTTTAACAGGATAATGCTTGTCTACACACAGCATATGTCCCCACAAACTATCTGTGTGTCAGTAAGGTACTCCTGTTGCCAGGAAGAACCGAACACCTGTCTCCGATAGAACACGTGTGGACCCAGCTCGGGCATCAACGCCTTCCCAGAGGCAGTGCCCAGGACATCAAGGACTAGTTACAACAGTTGACTCAGGAGAGGATGCAATGGATTTACAACACACTTTCTAAGTGAATCAGTGCCAGGCCAGAGAAGCACATCATACGGATAAGTGGGTTCACACTGCAAAGTTCTTTATAAATCTGACTCAATTTTGTAATCACTGAAACAACACAACACACCTTCTAAGCTCATGAAGTTTCTTTTCTTTTCCTCTTCCCCTTCTGGGTGTTTCCCTTTTTTGTTAGGCAATATATCTCAGATTATGAGTTAGTATGTAACAAGGATGTATGAATGTGAGGCCAAAAATAAACTGCAAGAGTTACTATACCAACATTAATCTACTGAGATATACTTTCAGTTTATTACTACACACAAAAGATTTCATTACCTCAATTTCAAATACACTACTATGCCAAAAACCTGTGGTAACCCATTGCTGTTCATTCAAAACTATATAAAGAAAAGTAGATTAGTGACAATGAGGTCACTAGAGACAGAGCACAATCGTTGGATTGAGAAAGAGAATCAGTCATCATCTTCAGAAAGGATTATCCTGGCATTCACTTTACACCTTAACCTTCAACCCAGGAAAATAATGGAAGACCTAAATCTAGATAGCCAGATGGGGATAAGAACCATTATCTTATTGAATAGTACCCTTTTCCCTGTGGCTTCGCCCATGTATGTGTTCGACAAACATGCTGACAACCCCTTCTCCTCTGCACTCTCTCTGTCTCTTCATCTTCTCCTCCCCCACTCTTTGCCCATTTCCTCTTCCCCCCTCCCCCCTCTCTGACAATATCTTCCTCCCCCCACTCTGACCATGTCCTCCTCTTTTCACCTCAACCTGTCCCCAGCCATGCTCATCGGCACGTGTGTCACTGATACACCATTCAATAAATCAGGCTGCAGGGCAGGCTACATGACAGAGTGTGGGGGCGGGGGCGGGGAGGGGGGGGGGGATCTTATCTATAATATATGGGCTGCCCTGCAGAGCAGGTTGTTTTGGCACACTGACACGGCTACGTGCCTGTTGTGCAAGGCAACCCATTTGCCACAGACTACGAAAAACACGTTTTTGCCCATATCCCCTCTGATTGGAGGTAGGAGGTTATAAACCCCACAGTGCCAAATATGGTTGAAATCAATCCAGGGGTTTTGGAGGAGATATACACACATATTCTGATATATACAATGCTTCTGATCTTCGCAGCACCCACTATTGTGATACCAGAGTGTTGTTCCCTTTATCACTGACATCTTGAGTATTGCCCCCAGATTACATTTTTATTTACCTATGAATCATCCTCCAATTAGTAGATTTTTCAGTTTGCAAATTTGTCAGTTATTAACAAAATTGGGTTCTCAGCTGAAGCACAGAAAGCTAAGCTAAAAGACCTGGCTGCATTTAGCACATTTTCAGCTATAGTAACTGTTTAGAATGTTCATAATGTATTAATGAAAATTAACATTCAGAACTGTCTCATCTGTTTACACTCACTCACTCACTCTCTCTCTCTCTCTCTCTCTCTCTCTCTCTCTCTCTCTCTCTAGATGGAAATGTGCTAAATATGTGGTTGTTTAACATAGATTTCTGTGTTTCAGCTGAGAACCCAGGTGTTAAATTTTGTTAATAATTAATGAATTTAAAAAATTGAAAAATCTTCTAATTGGAGGACATTTCATAGAGTAAATATAGATGTAATCTAGGGCAAACAGTCAAGGTGCCAGAGATAAAGGATAAAACACTATGGTACTACAATAGTGGGTGCTGCAAAGAGCAGAAGCATCAGAGAAAACACGATGGGGAACCAGAAAACTGGTCAAAAGAAAAACAAACAACACAAGATGATGTGAAACATACAAAATGCATAAATAAATGTGGAGGAACATGACAATTATTGTGGGAATCAAGAAGTTGGAACAGGGATGAAAGAGTTTAAACCTGTTGGACATTTATCTCTACATATGTATCTGCACTCCAGAAGGTACATTTGTCCTGTAGCTTAACTTCGTTGAATATTTTGTGAAACTCTTGAGCTAAGATATCCTTAAATTTTTTTCATATCCACATGTACTATCATCTGCCTTCCCAAGAAGAAAAGCATAATATAAGATAGAAAAGGCAGTTTGAATATAACACAAACTCTAGGGTGTATCACCATGCGCAAAGTGTGAATCCAGGGAAATTTCATGATTGCATTTATTTTTTGCAGTTAGTCCAAAAACGTGATTCACAAGCAGATTCCCGATATTATCTCAGTCATCTCCATTTTATTGACCCTCACCAAACATATAAACTAGGGTATTTTTTGGAAAACAATACCATTATTGTTTGGAACCTGCAGCCAGTGTGGCATCTTGAGCTATTTCTTTCCATACAAGTCATTGATATATATCACATTTCACGGATTCTAAATTGACACTGAGCTATCTTTTAGCAAGCTTTCATGGTCAAACACATCGTACAGCAAGAGGCTCCACAAACACTGGAACAAATGATCTTCTCCAGTAATTCAGGATACAATGTCTACAAGTGAGCTGTTTTCAAAAAATTAATATATACAGCTACAACCATCTGTGATGAAGGCCACCTGGATTCCAAGGTCATCATCTGAAATAATGGCTACGGGGTTCAAGATATAGAGTCAATGTTCTCCATGAAATGAAGATACGAAAATTTGAAGTATCACATGACAATCTACTTAATGTGTTTCTTCCTTTCTGCAGTGCTTCATCCTGCAAAATATGCAGGGTCTGTAAAGAGGAGACGTTAGACCTGTTTTCCAACTACCAAACAAGATAGAACTACTATTATTTTCTTTACACATAAATGATCTGGTGGAAAGAATGGGCAGCAATGTGCTGACAATGCTCTGGTGCATGGGTGGATATCGATGAATGGCAGCTATCTCTAAATCTAGAAACACGTAAGTGAATGCAGTTGAGTAAGAAAAACAAACCAGTAATCTTCAGGTACAGCATTAGTAGTGTCCTGCTCGACAGTCATATCGATTAAATATCTGGGCGTAAAGTTGCAATATTTAGGCGTAATGTTGCAAAGTGATATGAAATGGAGCAAGCATGTGAACATTGTGGCAGGGAAGGCGAATGGTTGACTTTGATTTATCGGGAGAATTTTATGATAGTGTGGTTCACCTGTAAAGGAGATCACATATAGAACACTAGTGTGACCTATTCTTGAGTAATGAAATAAATCTCGGGTGAACAGCCTGGTATGAGTGTGCATAGGACATAATATTTCGGCCATCGACCACACTGTCATCATCAGGTGCGTTGATGTACTGACCGGCGGTGGGCCGGCGCCATGTATATATAGGGCAATCCACCTCCCACTCCTCCCTCAGGCGCTTCCTATGAGTCAGTGAGGTCCACGCCCAACACGCTGTCCAGGTACAGCATCCATTCTCCCGCCCTCTGGGCGCTGCGTCCTAGGTCTTCTCGTTCAGGAGGGTCTGCCGGCACTGCTCTTGTTATTCTTCCCTCCTCCCCCGAAGTCGGTACACTCTGGGAAATATCCATTTTCTTCTTAATCCGGGTTCCCACGCCTTGCTAAGGATGTCACGATTTAGTTGTGGCTCCCTTACTCTGATCTCTATGACTTCTTTGATGACACAGTCCCAGTACTTGGAAGTCTTTGTCAGGACTTTTGTTTGGTGATAATCCATGCTGTGGAGTTCCGACAGGCAATGCTCAGCACTTGCCGACTTACTGGGCTGTTGCAGTCTAGTGTGCCGTCGATGTTCTCAGCATCGGTCCTCAATCGTACGAATGATTTGACCTACGTATACACTTCCGCTTTGGCAAGGTATCCGGCGGGAGAACGGATGCTGTACCTGGACCATGCACGGAGCGCGGACCGCACCGACTCATAGGAAGTGCCTGAGGGAGGAGCAGGAGGGGGATTGTCCTATATATACCGGCGCCGGCCCACCGCCGGCCAGTAAATCAGCACACTTGATGATGGCAACGTGGTCGATTGCCGAAATATTGTGTCCTATGCAAACTCGTACCAGGCTGTTCACCCGAGATTTATTTCGTCATAAAATACGCCTATAGAAATTGAAGAATCATATTCTTGAGTACTGTTTAAGTGTTTGGGATTTGTACGAAGTCAGGTTGTGGGAGGACATCAAAGCAATTTAGAGGTCGGCTGCTAGATTGCTAGATTTGTTACTGGTAGGTTCGAGCAACATGCAAGTGTTACAGAGATGCTTCAGGAACTCAAATGAGAATCCCTGGAGGATAGCTGACATTCTTTTTGAGGAACATTATTGAGAAAATTTGAAGAACTGGCATTTGAAACTGACTGCAGAACAATTCTACTGCCACCAACATACAATACATAAGATACGAGAAATTAGGGGTCATACAGAGGCAAAAGATAGGCAGTTTTTTAAACTCTATTTGCAAGTGGAAGAGGAAAGGAAATGGCTTATAGTGGTACACGATACATCATGCAACACGGCAAAAAATAGCTTGCAGAGTATGTATGTTGATGCAGATGAAGATGAAGGTAAAGGAGCTGAGTCCAGTTAAAGACAACCTTGGTCTCAGGGTCTCTGCAATGTATAAGATTCCTTATGAGTGAGGAAGCAACTACATCAGTTGGTCTATCCATACCATTACTGACTGCTATGCAGAATAATAAAGGTTACTTAAATAAAAACTTGAGAACTTGAAAAATCAGGGGCAGTTGCTGAACTCAGTCTCACAAACCAAAACATGCTTCTACACACTGATTGTTACTGATTAAGGCAATGGAGGATTTCATCAAAACATATGGTTTTACCTAGATTAGATGTGACAACGAATGTTTCATAAAAATTATATCATATAAAATGCAGACTTTAACAGCCAGTATTGCATTATTGCTGATATTTATTTTATGGGCATTAGGTGATGGTCCAAAACATATTTATCTGCCTAATGTTTTGTCTTAGAATGCTGAAATTGTCATCAGAGGCTATGATGACTTAGGAAGCAACTGCAATCTCAAATGAGCTCAACAAGCCAACTGCTGAACATTACGGAGTCATGCTGATGTGTGTTATGGAGCTATTAATGGGGAAGAATCGGTGTGTTTTGCCTTATTTAACACCAAAGCCCACAACTTACCTAATTTCAATCATTGTACTTTTAAATTTATATGGTGTTTCTGTACATCCTAGCATAGTAAAGTCATTATATCATCTTTTCTGAAGACAGCTTTGGCTGAAAGTTTCTACGAAAGTCTTTTTGTCGTGCCTGTCTGCAGTTCACGATCCCTTCTTTACATTGAGTACAATTTGTCTTTTTTTTTTTAATACTGTCAGTCTTTTCTACATCACTGTCGAAAAGCACCCACATGTAGGGCATGCTGATACAACATGAGCAACTGTCTTGTCATTTCACACCACAGTCACAAGGTGGCAATGAAGATTTGCTTCACCTGTGGAGAGTGACTGCACATCTTCCATGGCCCCATTCAGATGCAGTTCAGAGTTGTCCAAAATTTCGTGATGCTGGCCAAATCCAGAGGGTTTCTCCTGAATGTGGTGGAGTCCAGGTAATGTAGAGGATGGAAATGTTGCCAACAGCATTTTCATTCATAGAGGGCTTTGAATTCATTTTCAGTAAGAATCCTGTCTGTGATAAAGAGTGGGTAGTCCTGATCTTAACTTTTTCACTCCACAGAGAATACATCATTCAATACTAAGAGGTTGGAATTATCAATACTCTTCTGGTATTTGTGTAGAGCTTCTGTCTGATATTAGGATGTGGAATGCAACTAATAATAGGTAACTTGTACATGGGACTAGATGTACCAATCCACTAACAATGTGCGTAGGTCTACACATTTATCTCTTTCACATAAGAACTATTAAGCCAGAGAGATGCACAGTACTGTGCTGTTGAGTGCACCAATCTGAGCGCTGGTATTTGAAGTGTGTCTACTGAGGATTCCCCACTAGTGCCACAGACCTTATGAAGAATTTATTTCTGCTTTTGAGCTTAGCAAATGTTCATGTTTAAAGAAGGAGTCAAGTCTAATGTGATCCCAAGGTATTTTGGATGTGTGTTACGATGACGTTTCCTCAAAAAAGGCATCAAGGGCTCTGTTTGCAAATCTATTGGACAGAAGAAAACAGACAACTTCCATTTTATTTGAGTTAGGCTGTAATCTCAGTTTATGGAAGAGTACCGGCTTAAGATGTCTAAATCATGAGTTAGTATTTCTTCAGCTGTTTCAGAGGATTTGTGTTGGATAGCTGTAGCCCACTCATCCATATACCCAAAGCTTCTAGACTCAATTGGAGGAATATGGAATACACATAAATTAAATAAGAGAGGAGTAAGGATGGATCCCTGTTGTAAGACACTGTTTAATACTTTCAAACAGCTAGTGTCTTTTTGCAGCAGTTACAGCAAATATCCTTCCAGCGAACGTGTTGTCAATTACTTTTATTGCCCCTCTGCACAGATTAAAGCATAATAATTTATAAAACAGATCATGCCTCCTACCCCCATTATATGCTGCAGTTAGATCAAGGAAAGCAACTCATGTTTTCTACTTCATTTGGTATACTGCTTCAATAAGCATTATTAATGATAAAATTTGATCAGTGGAGTGCCGTCCTGGGCACAATCCAGTTTGCTCAACAGGAAAGATTGCTGGAGCAATCTGAATGTACACAATTCTTCCAAGGAACATAAACAGTGCCTCAGCAGATAAATCACTAAATAGGGCATATCACACAAAAGACCTCTTCTCTTCTATGCCAACCCACGTGTCCATCTCCATTTACTCTCCGCAAGCCACCTCATGAAATGTGGCTGAGGGTACTTCTATCCTAGTACCACTATCTTTTCCTCTCCTTTCCTGATCCCTGCACTAATGGCATGTGGGAAGAATTATTGTTGGTAAAGCACCATGTGAGCTCTAAGTTCTCTAATCATGATCATTTCACAAGATATGTATATGGGAGGGAGTAATATGTTACTCGACTTTTCTCGGAATGTACTCTCGCAGAATTTTAATAGTAAACCTCTCCATGATGTATGATGCCTCTCTTGTAGCACCTGCCACTGGAGTTTGTTGAGCATCTCTGTAATGCTCTTACACTGAGTAAACAATCCTCTGACAAAATGTGCCACACTTCTTTGGATCCCCTCTATCTCTGCTATTAATCCTATTGGATAAGGGTCCCACACTGATAAACAACACTTAAGAAACAGTCTTTCATGGATGAATTACATTTCCTCAATATTCTCCAGTGAATCTCAACTTGGTATTTGCT
The DNA here is from genome assembly GCF_023864345.2 of Schistocerca serialis cubense. NCBI lineage: Eukaryota > Metazoa > Arthropoda > Insecta > Orthoptera > Acrididae > Schistocerca > Schistocerca serialis. Next base: position 91,447,921 of record NC_064649.1, read on the forward strand.
TTTCCCACTATTTATTTGATGTGGTCATTCCACTTTATATCACCCTTAGTTATTTTATTGTAGTTACTGTTTTCAGTGATTTCTCACCAATAGCAAACAGTGGTGGCTCTCTTTGCTTATTTATGCACAATATGTTATATTTATTTGCGTTCAGAGGAAACTGCCAGTCACCACCAATTATCGATCCACTGCAGGTCTTCCTGCAATTTTCTACCTAATTTTTTTCCTATACACAACATTAATGTCTACAAATAGCTTCACAGGTCCTCTAATGTCTTCCACTAAATCTTTAATATAAACTGTAAACAGTAATGGCCCAATAACACTCACTTGTGATACTCCCGAAATTACCTTTAGTCTTGAAACTTCCTGGCAGATTAAAACTGTGTGCCCGACTGAGACTCGAACTCGGGACCTTTGCCTTTCGCGGGCAAGTGCTCTACCAACTGAGCTACTGAAGCACGACTCACGCCCGGTCCTCACAGCTTTACTTCTGCCAGTATTTCGTCTCCTACCTTCCAACACAGATTTAATTATCACCTAAAAAAAAGCAAAGTTCCATAATAATTTTGTGTTTGTTTACAGATACAAAACTGAACCAGAAAAAGAGTAGCATTTGGGTATTAAAAAAGATTGGCTACTTGCTCACAAGTGTATTTTATTACAGCAAAATCTACACCCCTTCAACTACTATTTGACATATGCATCACACAAAGTAAGGCATGTGTCATATCTTGGAACTAATTGCAACTTACCCATTTTGTAGAATTTGGCCGATTGCAATGAGTTTTGGATGTTTACCTCAGTCTCATTATCACTTGCAATGTGCTGGCCAGCAATACATTTCTTGAGATGAGAAAAGATGAGCTAAGTCCAGACTGTAACTGGGGTGACAGAATTGTTGCCATTGAAATAAACTGAGAAGTAATGATGTTACACCAGCAGTATACCATCACACACTGTCATGCACGAACTCAAAACCTCCAGTCAGAAGTGCACACCTTGTATACCGTGTGACACATCGTAACGTCTTCAGTGTCAACGATCCTGGCCGTACTGCATTGGATACATCAGTTCCTTTCAGATCACTAAAGTTAGGCAGCATTGGGATTGGCAAGTACTTGGAAGAGTGATACACTTCTGCACACAGCTCTCATACTTCATGACAGAGAGGTGCCTGTGGGTGCAAAGAATACTCCCAGCTACTCATACCACACAATTTTAATTTTGTGTACTTCTTCAATGCCTCACATTAAGCTGTTGTGTTGAATGTTCTGAATGGTGCAAGCTGTGTGAATAGGGGACCTATCATCTTGCAACACAGCATCACTATTGTGGAATGGATGTCATGCCAGGGGATTGGCCTGGTCAGCTAAGGTGGTCGCATAATCCTCGGCAGTAATGTAAACTTGCAGAGTACCAGTGGGACCTGTGGAACAGCACAATACGGGTGCCCAAATCATCACCAAACCCCAACACCTTTCACTCTTGGGCTGTGATCTTGACTAGAAGTTGGAAACTGTATGAAACGAGACTCATCTGACCAAATGACTTTCTGCCTTTGCTCTATAGTCCAGCTTTTATTGTTTCCACACCGTGTTTCCTTATTACTAGCATTTGCAGCAATGGTGAGTGGTCTTGCAGTTCCAGCACGCCATCCAATTCCCAGTTTATGGAGGTCCCTTCATGTTTATCAGTTCTGGCAGGGTTTGCAAGTGTAACATTCAACTCTGCATTGACTTTTGCACATGTCATTCACTTATTTTTATCACAATCCTCTTCAGTGGCCATCTGTCACAATCATTCAATGCTCACTTTTGTCCACATTGTCACTTAGTGGACTACGTTTTTCTGCTTTCCCTGGATATGGTCTAGATCTCCAATATAGTAACCCCCCAAAATACTAAACACTTTGGCTACCTCAGTAAAGCTAACACCCACCATAAAGCACCAAGAATTTGCCAGCATTCAAAGTCACTTAGCTCCAAAATAACGCACACACGACTACACACAACACTGTTCTGACCATGATTCATATTTGAAACATACCGAGAATGTTGCACAGGTGGTGTTCACAGTCAAACACAACAGTGCAACCTGCAGGCTCAGCTTATATTCAACAAAGCATTTCTCGTGGTATTTCCATATTTTTGTCCAACTCCAGTACAGCCACTGACAGAAGTGAAATAAACTTCAGGCACGCATCAAGAAAGTATATTATGACACTTGCTGTTCTTGTCATTTATTAGTGACCTGGCAGACAATATTAATAACAAGCTTGAACTTTTTACAGATTATGCAATTATCTATAATGAATTAGTATCTGTAATGAATTAGCATCGTTTTTAAAAAAGCTGCATAAATATTCAATCAGGTCTAAATAATATTCAATAAGGTAAAAATTGTGCCCTTCTTAAAATGCAATATGAGTCACAACTGAAATAAGTCAACCCAAACAAACATCTGGGAGTAACAGTTGTAAGAATATGATGCTGAGTGATCAAATTTGCCTATCACAGTTAAAGGAGATGGCTGACTTTGGTTCATTGCCAGATTACTGAGAAAATTCAGTCAGCCTACAATCAATCTTCCTTTCTTTATTTTTCTTTTTTTCCAGTATACACTCGAGGGGAGCAGGGGGGAGGGGGGCATGCCACAAATATCACTTACGCGTTGCATCTTATCTTAGATACTGATCAAATGTGTAGCAAATGGGACTAACAGGGGATACTGAATGTATGTAACGAGTAGCAGCAAGAATGGCCACAGGTTTGTTTCACTTGACAGCATCATGGAAATGCTACAAACTTGAAATGGCAGAAATTTGAAGATAGACACCACTGATCCAGCAATTGCCTACTTACATCTCGAGACCCAGCATTGTGTGAATAATCTACGCAAAAACCACGGCCCCACTACATTCAATGCCATAAAGACTGCGAAGACAAAATTAGACTAATTACAGTGTATATAGAGATATTTAAGAATTCATTCTCTCTGCACACCATACATGAATGAAACAGGAACGAACAGCAATATGTGGAACAATGGGAAGTACTATGTGACAAACACTTCACAACTGTCTGGAGAGTACAGATGTACATGTACATAAATGTTGTTGTTAATTGTTTTCACCCAGAGATGTTTCAACATATGTTCTGTTACTCTATTGCCATACTTGTGTTTTAATGTTCGTAACTTATCAATCCTGTTTTCCTTATTTCTCTTTTTTGCGGTATACACTCTAAGGGGGAAGAGGGGGGGGGGGGGGGACGCACCACAAAGGAGTTTACCAAATGGGACAAAGATCAGTAGATGTGATGCACATTTACAAACAAAAAAAAATGATTACAACTTCAAAATAAGTAGGGATTATTTATTCAAGAGAAAGAGCTTCACAAATTGAGTGAGTCGATAACACGCTGGTTTACCTTGGCTCTTATGCAAGCGCATTGATTGACAGACTTATTGAATGTTGCCTGAGGGATATCAAGCTCAATTCTGTCAAATTGGCACATTAGATTGTCAGAATCCTGAGCTGGTTGGAGCTCCCTGTCCATAATGCTCCAAACATTCTCAATTGGGTAGAAATCTGATGACCTCAAAGGCCAAGGTAGCATTTGGCAAGAACAAAGATAAGCAGTAGAAATTCATGCTGTATGCCAGTGGGCATTATCTTGCTAAACTGTAAACCCAACATGGCTTGCTATGAAGGGCAACAACATGGGGCATAGAATATCACCGACGTACCATTGTGCTGTAAAGGTGCCGCACATGTTAACCGAAGGGGTCCTGCTATGAAAAGAAATGGCACTTCAGACCGTCACTTCTGGGTGATGGGCTGTATGGTTGGTGATGTTCAGAGTGATATTCCACCTCTGTCCAGGGTGTCACCAGACCCGCCTTTGACCTGTATGTCGACAATATTCTATGCCCCATTTTGCTGCCCTTCATGGCCAGCCATCCTGACCTTACATTTCAGCAAGATAATACCTGCCGGCACAGAGTGAGAGCTTCTAATACGTGTCGACATGCTTGCCAAATGCTTCCTGAGCCAGCAAGGTCACCAGATCTCTAGCCAATCGATAATGTTTGGAGTATCATGGGGTAGGGCTCTCCATCAGCTTGGGATTTTGATGATCAACAAAAGCAAAACAAGGATAATGGAATGTAGTCTAATTAAGTCAGGTGATGCTGAGGGGATTAAATTAGGAAATGAGGCACTTAAAGTAGTAAAGGAGTTTTGCTATTTGGGGAGCAAAATAACTGATGATGGTCGAAGTAGAGAGGATATAAAATGTAGGCTGGCAATGGCAAGGAAAGCGTTTCTGAAGAAGAGAAATTTGTTAACATCCAGTATTGATTTAAGTGTCAGGAAGTCATTTCTGAAAGTATTCGTATGGAGTGTAGCCATGTATGGAAGTGAAACATGGACGATAAATAGTTTGGACAAGAAGAGAATAGAAGCTTTCGAAATGTGGTGCTACAGAAGAATGCTGAAGATTAGATGGGTAGATCACATAACTAATGAGGAAGTATTGAATAGGATTGGGGAGAAGAGAAGTTTGTGGCACAACTTGACCAGAAGAAGGGATCGGTTGGTAGGACATGTTCTGAGGCATCAAGGGATCACCAATTTAGTATTGGAGGGCAGCGTGGAGGGTAAAAATCATAGAGGGAGACCAAGAGATGAATACACTAAACAGATTCAGAAGGATGTAGGTTGCAGTAGGTACTGGGAGATGAAAAAGCTTGCACAGGATAGAGTAGCATGGAGAGCTGCATCAAACCAGTCTCAGGACTGAAGACCACAACAACAACAACAATGACCAGTTGAGCAGAATTTGGCACAATATCCACCAGGAGGATGTCCAATGACTCTATTGATCAGTGCCAAGCTGAATAACTCCTTGCATAATGGTCAAAGGTCGACCAACCCATTATTGACTTGCTCAATTTGTAATGTGCTGCCAAAACTACATTTGCATCTATGAGATTACTCCGCAATCCACAAGAAAGTCCCTGGCATAGGGTTCAATTAACCACCTTCAACACACTAGTCGTGTGAAACAACAGACACATTCTCAAGATACATCTATGGTGGTACTTCTTCTCATACTATTACCATATTTTGATGCCCTTGCCATCTAGCAGTGACAGGCGACTTCTCATACTTTCCACCAAGTGTGCAACACAATGTGTCTGCTAGAAGAAATTCTCACTAAGAAAAAAAGCTATCTGAATGTTTGGTATGCTGTGCAGAAAAATCACTCAGACATCTATTTGCTGTCATTATTTCATTATGTGCAATTACTGGCCTGATGTACCTTTGGCCAAATCACTGCAAAAGCACAGTTCAAGACATACTGCATTGTAAATGACAAAAAGTGTCATCAGATGACATAGATTATGACCAAAATATGTTTGATGACACTTTACTTGGATTGTTTGAGGGGATGAATCCCTCTCGGGTAAATCTGGAAAACATTTTGGACTTGCTTTACTGAAACATTCCAATATAAATACATCAACAAATTGCAAGAAACAAATTTCCACCATTACTGTCTTTTACTGACCTTTCAAAACGACTGTCTTTTGAATGACAAGCAAAAAACATCAGCAATCAACGACAACAAAGGGAAAATGTGCCTGGAGGCACTGGCAAGACATTTTTAATTCATCTAACACTTGCAAAAGTCTGATCTGTTGGATAAAGTGCCGCCTCAGCATGATCTGGCGCTGCTGCCACACTTTTATATGGAGGATGGACTTCACTTTTTACATTCAAACTTGCCCCGAAAATTTTATTGTGACCGCACCTGAATTGTTTCCAAGCAAAGTAATACTTATAAATTCGTGCATGACTGCACTTTGATTGTTTGGGATTAGGTTTCAGTATATCATAAAACAACCGTTGAAGCATTAGGCAGAGCAATGGGAGATTTGCTAACAACAACTGTCCTATAGGATGCTGCTTCGGTTTTTTCCCCATTCAATCTCCATCAGATCTTACCAGTAGTCTCACGAGGGACGAGGGCAAAGGAAGTCAAGGCATCTTTGAAAAGATCATACCTACAGGCACATATAATAAAACTGGAACTTAAAACTAATACGAGAGTTATATCTTCCAGACAAGATAATATATGTTTTGCTAGTAAATTGCTCAAAATTGGAAATGGTGAATTTCAGTCAAGAACAGCAAAACAAATACAGTATTCATAAGGTCAACAATGTGGGAAAACGCAGATTGCTAGTTACCGCAAAGAAGGTACATTAAGTTGCAGACTGCCACTACTGAAGGACACTTACACAAAGCTTTCGGCCACAGCCATAATCATCTTGCATTCTGACCTGAGCCGCAGGAGTGGGCAGTCATGTCTGCGTGACATGTGCTCGCTTGTGGGTTTTCTATTTTGGGGTTTCTATTTTGCTGATTACGGATGGGGCCGAAAGCTTTGTGTCTGTGTCTTTTGAATTGTGTCTTTCCAGAACGTGACGTATTTTCTTTACCGTAAGAAGCAATCTACCTTTTCCTACATTGTTGATATTCCTGTGTGGAGTTTCCATTGTTTGAGTATTAATAATACCTTTGTATTGAAATTAATTTTAAAAAGTATACCTGGATATTCACAACATTTCAACTAAGATACTTGATTGGTTTTAGAAAAAGGCTATTTTTCGCCTTCAAATGAACAATTCAACGTCAATAAAGTAAATGACTTCATTCTGTCCAAGTTTGAGGACACATCACAAATTTATTATTCTGCTAACACATGATGCCTTTGTGTTCAACTTTGTCCATGTGCCTAAATTTCCAAAATGCGCAATCGGTCATGCTAATTTCCTGGAAATGGAGGCTGCGTAAAGCGCTTTGCTACGCCCCTCGGTGGAATCCTTTGCGCTTTTCAGCAGACGACAGGCAGCTGGGACCCAGATTTGCTTGATAATGTAGTGTGTTGAGGTTACGCTGTGATGCGATTTATGTGCAATAATGTTGTTGACTCCAAAGGAAGCATGCTTAAGCTATAGATGATAAACAGATGCCACTTCTGAAGATTATTTGAATAAAAATTCGAGATGTGTTGCCCTGAACTTCAAGTAATAGGTAAAAAGTCTTCGATCATATTTCTGTAAAGAATAACATACAGTAAGTTTCGAAGTGGAAAAACTAAGAAGAATTACACAAAATTTATGAAAAGTGTATATGTAAACTGGGGACGAATACTGTAGTCGTGCTATTGCGACTTAAAAAGCACAACTTAGGAACCTGACATCTGAACAAAAGAAGTGGTAGGGTATGTGTAGCTCCTCCCAAACTACTAACTATGGAAATGAACAATTTGATGGTGCAAAAAATACGAAATTGAAAAGCACAACCTCTGTTCTAGAGACTTCTGGTGTCTATGAAATTCCCAAATTTGTTGAGTCCAAGAAAGTTAATCTACATATATTTCACGATTAAGATGCAAGTGATGCATTGAAATTTAATCAATCTTCACATAACGACTAAGAACCTTGCTTAAGTATTCCTCAGTTTCAAGAATAATCTCTGAAATGCTTTGTTTCGAATTGAGGAATAAATAATTCAAACTCGAATATAAGTTGCCAGTTTCGGTACTATCTAACGAAATGTTATTGCCAGCCTTATCGCTGCAGTTTCCAAAGCAGTAAACTTAAAATCTCGCTATGATCCTGAAATTTGCAGATAAAACTGTGACCTCCTTCAGAAGTTTGCAGACAAAACGTTGTCATCACTTTGTATTTCTCGTACCTCTGTTATTTGTACAGGTACTTCTTTAGGTACCGCAGTTCCAGACTGTAGCGCCTAGAACGGCTCGGCCACCCCAGTCGGCTGTCCTACGTATGTCTCGTGAAGAGACCGTGAGGGTAAAATGAGAGCGATTAGAGCTCACACAGAGGCATATTGACAATCCACAAACAATACGAGAGTGGAATAGAAGGGAGAACCGATAGAGGTACTCAAGTTACCCTCCGCCACACACCGTCAGGTGGCTTGCGGAGTATGGATGTAGATGTAGATGTGCAGTTAAAAGGAGACGGGCCACGTACCGCTGGTCGGGATAGGGACGCCGACGGGCAGGTTCCTCTGGGGGCCGGTGGGCGACTGCGGCTCCTGCTTGACGGGCTGCCATGGGTGCTCCTCGCGCGGCTGGAAGTGCTGCGGGCGCGGCCGCCGCCACTGCGGCAGTCGCGGCTGGAACGGCGGCCGCTGCGGCCGCGGCTGCAGCTGCATCTGCGGCCGGTACGGGCGGACCGCCGCCTGCCGCTTGCGGAAGTCGTCGCCGCGCTGGACCGCGTGGGCCAGCAGCGCGCCCACCTTGGCCATCGCCTCCGCCGGCGCCTGCCCCGGCCCCGCTACGTTTAACGCGGCGAGCCCGCCGTCGCGGCCTGCGGCGTCGCCCGCGCGCGGAGCCGGGGTGGCGCTCTGCAGCGGCCTCTGCACCAGGTTTCTGTAGAACGGCCGGCCCGGCGCTCCCTGCGTGTGCCACGAATTCGTGCCGCTACCTTGGCCGCCGCTACTGCTACCGCCCTGTGGCGTGTACAATCCGATCCTACCGTTCGTAACTGTGGGCGTCCGTGTTCCCGGTAAGTGCGAAACACTCGGAATCGGATTCGCCACTGTAGTATTCTGGGGTGTGCGTACGTTCCTCTCGAATGTATTGTAACCACAAAACTTCTTGCGAGACCTGGAAACATAATGAAAATACATTGAAGCGCCAAACAAACGTATAGGCACGCGTATTCACAAACAGATATACAGGGTGATCCATCGATCGTGACGGGGCCAAATATCTCACGGAATAAGCGTCAAATGAAAAAACTACAAAGAACGAAATTTGTCTAGCTTGAAGGGGGAAACCACATGGCGCTACGGTTGGCCCGCTAGATGGCGCTGCCATATGTCCATATTACATATTCGTGTAGTACGTAAAGAAATATGAATGTTTTTGTTGGACCACTTTTTTCGCTTTGTGATAGATGGCGCTGTAATAGTCACAAACATACAGGGTGTTACAAAAAGGTACGGCCAAACTTTCGGGAAACATTCCTCACACACAAAGAAAGAAAACATGTTATGTGGACATGTGTCCGGAAACGCTTACTTTCCATGTTACAGCTCATTTTATTAGTTCTCTTCAAACCATATTAATCATGGAATGGAAACACACAGCAACAGAACGTACCAGCGTGACTTCAAACACTTTGTTACAGGAAATGTTCAAAATGTCCTCCGTTAGCGAGGATACATGCATCCACCCTCCGTCGCATGGAATCCCTGATGCGCTGATGCAGCCCTGGAGAATGGCGTATTGTATCACAGCCGTCCACAATACGAGCACGAAGAGTCTCTACATTTAGTGCCGGGATTGCGTAGACAAGAGCTTTCAAATGCCCCCATAAATGACAGTCGAGAGGGTTGAAGTCAGGAAAGCTTGGAGGCCATGGAATTGGTCCACCTTTACCAATCCATCGGTCACCGAATCTGTTGTTGAGAAGCTTACGAACACTTCCACTGAAATGTGCACGAGCTCCATCGTGCATCAACCACATGTTGTGTCGTGCTTGTAAAGGCACATGTTCTAGCAGCACAGGTAGAGTATCCAGTATGAAATCATGATAACGTGCTCCATTGAGCGTAGGTGGAAGAACGAAATTAAAATGAGCTCTAACATGGAAATTAAGCGTTTCCGGACACATATCCACATAACATCTTTTCTTTATTTGTGTGTGAGGAATGTTTCCTGAAAGTTTGGCCGTACCTTTTTGTAACACCCTGTGTGGCTCACAATTTTAGACGAAAAGTTGGTGACAGGTTTTTTAAATTAAAATACAGAACGTAGGTACTGAATGAATGCAGAGTCTGCAGCGATAACATTGAATAAAATGTTCTCGGGTTTCCAACCACGTCAATTGCATAAAACTACACGAGCTTTCGGCCAAGCACTCCTTGGCCATTGTCAAGTGTTATGACTGTCAGTGGGCTGTTGGCGCCGCGTTATATACGCTACCTGCCAGCTGTGACGTCACTGGTGCCCGTGACATTGCCATGTACGGGCATGTTTTGAGTCGGCGTTCGATGTGTCCTCTTCAACCGCGCGATCGCTGGATCCCACGCAGCGCTGAGCTGCAAGCCACCGTCTCTATTCAGGGTGTTTGCGGTAATTTTTATTTCAATAGCTTCCATTATTAAACTGTCCTAGAAGCCGCTAGTGCGAGCCACAACAGAGGTATCGTCAAATTTTATATGGTGACCGTTTTCTAACGCAACGCAGATTTCTCTGGATAGCGTAGGTGATAATACCTCTCATGTTCTTTCCTGCGTTGTTCCACTATTTGTCCGATATACTTCTGGCCACACTCTCAAGGTATTTCGTAGACTCCAGGTTCAAATAGCTCTGCGCACTATGGGACTTAACATCTGAGGTCATCACTCCCCTACAACTTGAACTACTTAAACCTCACTAACCTAAGGACATCACACACATCCATGCCCGAGGCAGGATTCGAACCTGAGACCATAGCAGTGGCGCGGTTCCGGACTGAAGCGCCTAGAACCGCTCGGTCACCATGGCCGGCACACTCCAGGTGTTCTGAGACCTACTGCATCTTTAACTGGTCTCAGTAATTGACGGATTTTCCTTGGAGGCCTGAAGATAGATTTGATCTTGTGTCTTTTCAACAGGAGGCTTATCTTGCCCGACACAGAGTCACAGAATGGCAGCAAAGCAAGTTTCTTTTCCTGCTTTTCGTCGGTGGTCTTATTCTGATATTTCCCAGAAATCACTTCTTTAACTTGATGGGCGCTGCAGCCGTTACTGGCCACAGCGTCTACAGAAAACTCACTCATACAGACCTGTACCTGCACGCCACCAGGTATCATCATCCAGCACAGAAGAGCATTGTATTACAAACATTGGTGCATCGTGCAAGAGTAATATCAGACGACGATAACCTGCCCCATCAACTGAGCCACCTACGCAAGGTTTTCAGGAATAACGGCTACAGCGCCCATCAAGTGAAAAAAGTGATTTCTGAGAAATATCAGAATAAGACCACCGACGAAGAGCAGGAAAAGAAACTTGCTTTGCTGCCATTCTGTGGCTCTGCGTCAGGCAAGATAAGCCGCCCGTTGAAAAGACACAAGATCAAATCAATCTTCACGCCTCCAATGAAAATCTGTCAATTACTGAGACCAGTTAAAGACGCAGTAGGTCTCAGAACACCTGGAGTCTACGAAATACCTCGTGAGTGCGGCCAAAAGTACATCGGACAAACAGTGGAACAACGCAGGAAAGAACATGAGAGGTATTATCGCCTACGCTATCCAGAGAAATCTGTGTTAGCTGAGCATGCGTTAGAAAACATTCACCACATAAAATTTGACGATACCTCTGTCGTGGCTCGCACTAACGGCTTCTGGGACAGTTTAATAAAGGAAGCTATTGAAATAAAAATTACTGCAAACATCCTGAATGGAGACGGTGGCTTGCAGCTCAGCGCTGCGTGGGATCCAGCGATCGCGCGGTTGAAGAGGACACATCGAACGCCGACTCAAAACATGCCCATATATGGCAATGTCACGGGCACCAGTGACGTCACAGCTGACACGTAGCGTATATAACACGGCACCAACAGCCTACTGACAGTCATAACACTTGACAATGGCCAAGGAGTGCTTGGCCGAAAGCTCGTGTGGTTTTAAGCAAATGACGCGGTTGGCAACCCCAGAACATTTTATTCAGAACGTAGGTACGGCTGAACATTTTATTTCGGTTGTTCTAATGCGATAAATGTACCTTTGTGAACTTATCATTTCTGAGAACGCATGCTGTTACAGCGTGATTACCTGTAAATGCCACATTTATGCAATCAATGCTCAAAATGATGTCCGTCAACCTCAGTGCATTTGGCAATATGTGTACCGACATTCCTCTCAACAGCGAGTAGTCCGCCTTCCGTAATGTTCGCACATGCATTGACAATGCGTTGACACATGTTGTCAGGCGTTGTCGGTGGATCACGATGGCAAATATCCTTCAACTTTCCCCACAGAAAAAAATCCGGGGACGTCAGATCCGATGAACATGTGGGTCATGGTATGGTGCTTTGACGACCAATCCACTTATCATGAAATATGCTATTCAATACCGCTTCAACCGCACGCGAGCTATGTGCCGAACGTCCATCATGTTGGAAGTACATCGCCATTCTGTCACACAGTGAAACATCTTGTAGTAAGATCGGTAAAACATTAACGTAGGAAATAAGCATACATTGCACCATTTAGATTGCCATCGATAAAATGGGGGCCAAGTATCCTTTCTCCCATAATGACGCACCATACATTAACCCGCCAAGGTCGCTGATGTTCCACTTGTCGCAGCCATCGTGGATTGTCCGTTGCCCAATAGTGCATATTGTGCCGGTTTACGTTACCGCTGAAGTTGAATACCACCCTCCGTCGCTGAATACAACGCGTGCAAAAAATCTGTTATCGTCCCATAATTTCTCCTGTGCCCAGTGGCAGAACTGTACACGACGTTCAAAGTCGTCGCTATGCAATTCCTGGTGCATATATGGTACGGGTGCAATCGATGTTGATGTAGCATTCTCAACACCGACGTTTTTGGGAGTCCCGATCTCGTGTAATTTGTCTGCTACTGATGTGCGGATTAGACGCGACAGCAACTAAAACACCTACTTGGGCATCATCATTTGTTGCAGGTTGTGGTTGACGTCTCACATGTGGCTGAACACTTCCTGCTTCCTTAAATAACGTAACTATCCGGCGAACGGTCCGGACACTTGGATGATGTCGTCCACGATACCGAGCAGCATACATAGCACACTCCCGTTGGGCATTTTGATCACAATAGCCACACATCAACGCGATATCGACCTGTTCCGCAATTGGTAAACGGTCCATTTTAACACGGGTAATGTATGACGAAGCAAATACCTTGCGCACTGGCGGAATGTAACGTGATACCACGTACTTATAAGTTTGTGACTATTACAGCGCCGTCTATCGCAAAGCGAAAAAAGTGGTCGATCTAAAACATTCATATTTCTTTGCGTACTACACGAATACGTAATAAAAAATGGGGGTTCCTATTTAAAGAAACGCAGTTGATATCCGTTTGACCTATGGCAGCGCCATCTAGCGGGCCAACGATAGCGCCATCTGGTTTCCCGCTTCAAGCTAGACGAGTTTCGTTCTTTGTAGTTGTTTCGTTGGAAGCTTATTTCGTGAGATATTTGGCCCGGTCACAATCAATGGACCACCCTGCATATCCACATCAGACTTGCACTATGTTGCATATAAGCTGCATCAATGCCCAGACACAAACGGAAACTTTATGATTGACCCTTATAGTATTCCAAGGCTCAACATTGATGAGTAACTAATCGAATCAATCAAATTGTACAAATAGCTGGCTATAAGAATTTGTCGGGATATAAAGTGGAACGATCACATAGGCTCAGTTGTAAGTATAGCAGGTGGCAGACTTTGGTTTACTGGTTAGGATTCAGGGAAAATATGCTCAGCTTACAATGGAGATTGCTTACAAATCTCTTATCCTAGACTATTGCTCAAGTAGGTAGGACCCATATCAACAATGGCCCATAAGGAATACTGAATATATATAAAAAAGGGTCACACTGATCTTTCACCGCCATAGCGCATGTACAAACAATCCTCTTGGAAGAACATCCGTAACTGAGCATTATAGCAGAGATTGAAAATACCGCTTTAGCTGTAAATTTCTTTCTTTTCACACGACCGGTTTCGCACTGTTATAAGCCCATCTTCAGGTGCTGGTATACGCGGCACTCGAGGACCACAGCACAGCTACGATACCTGAAGAAGGGCTTATAACAGTCCGATACCGGTCTTGTGAAAATAAAGAAATTTACAACTGAAGCGGTATTTTCAACCTCTGCTAGCGTATGTAGTCGAGAAGATGACATATTATACAGGGTGTCCCATATCTTTTGGATCAAATTGAAACAGGTGATAGTGGGTCCACAACAAATTAAAGTGAGAGGAAGCACACATTTATTGTGTAATGGTCATACACAGCATACACCATATACAACAATAGAGTTCAGAGTAATTGTTCAAAGCAACGACCTCCAGTCTCAGTGCATATATTGCAGTAGTGTATGCAGTCTGCTGCACTCTCGTAAGCATTCCGGGTGTCTGTTGTACACTGGAATAGGCAGCAGGTGTCAAGCACCGTACAACCCTGACCAGCAGACATACTGTACACAAGTTAGCTCACAGCATGTGTGTCATATGATGACCAAAGGCATCGCACTGGCGCATTAACGTGTGCCGCGCACACACCGCTATACCTGGTATCAGTTATCCCTTGCATCTGACAGCTTGTCATGTGTCCATGGTAAGGTGTGTTACTGGGTACAGCGCACAATGCGTAGTCAAAGATGCACTGTTACTAGTCACAAGAGCTGGCAGGCATGCATTTAATGTATCGTGTGGCACGATGTGGTGTCCGTAAAGTAGTTCAAATGTACAGATAATGCTTTCCAAACATGCACAATCCTAATTGGAAGATGTTTATCCCTGTCGATACCAACTTAACGAGAGACGAGGTCGTTCATGCCACAAAAAGCCAGTCAAGGTTCCTGCCAAAGACATATTCGAACACCGGAGTTTGAGGAGAGTGTGATGGATCGTGTGGCCAACCACCCATCAACTCGTCCGCAAAACGCGCACTTTGAAGTATACAGTGTGGATAGTACTGGTGGAACAAATTCACACCCCTATCACAAAGAATGTGTGCAAGCACTGGGATCAACAGATTCCGAGTCCCCACTTTCACTTCTGTCCTGGATTACACACAGCAGTTCTGTAGTGCCGAACTTCAGCCAATTTGTATTGGTCATGGATGAGGCCTCTTTCACTTGTGATTGTGCTTTCAACAGGCGCAACAGTCATGTCTGGAGTGAGGACAATCCTCACACCACCCACACTGATGGATACCAGTATCAATTATCTGTTAACATATGGGCGGACATTGTCCGAGATCACCTAACAGGATCTTATTTGCTGCCTCCCTCTTTGACTGGTCCACATTACCTGTTATTCCTGCGGGATGTGCTGCCACAGCTCTTCGAGAACGTATCCCTTGTTGTCCGTGAAAGGACACGGTTTCAACACGACGCTGCACTTGCCCACTTCGATGTTAATGTTCGCAAGCACTTGAACAAAATATACCATCATTGTTGGATTGGAAAGCGACGTCCTGTCCCATGGCCAGCACAATCTCTGGATTTCACAACTCTGGAGTTATTCGTCTTGGATTAAATCAATACATCGGTATACGAAACCCCTTTAAAAATGGATGAAGACCTGCATGCTAGGGTTCAAGCTGCCTATCTTCTGGTACAACAAAGAACACCATTGCCGTGCCTGCATTGATACTGGCAGTCATAACTTTGAACAACTACGATAAGCTACAATGTTGTTATGCCCAACACCGTAAAACCATGTGGGGGGGGGGGGGGAGCAGGGTCAGGAGGAGCAGTAGCACTACCCCCCCCCCCCCCCAACTGTAATTCTGGGGGGGGGGGGGATAGGTGGAGGAGGCCAGATACGCTTTCTGCCCCCCCACCCCCACCAAATTCTCTAGGAGTTTTATCTGATCTATAGGCAAAGCCAGTGAATAAACCACGCTGCCGTCAAGAAATACGGGATTAGTATTTTTGAAGGCAGCGATTTTTGCTTTTGACAAGCATCTTGTAACACCTACTACATTTTGTCCTCTCCCTTCGTCCCATTTTTCAAGTCTGTGACTCCTAATGTGGGACAGCCTCCGTATGCATACGTAAAAAATTCAGCATAGCACTTTCGAACAGTGGTTGAGACTGATCGAGCCCTCAGGACCGGCTGTGTCGTATAGGGCAACTACAGAGTGGCCAGTGCGCCCAATTTGGGGACGGAGGGCCAGAATTAAAGCAGAAATATTGAATGTAAAAAATTGATTTTGCTGTCCCTTTACGTTAAAAGTTATCCTCTGCACCTCCGTAATAATATACTGTTCAAAACCACCCTCGTCACTTATTGTTCGCTTCCCCTTGAATCTAAATCCACACACGTTCGCAGATCTGCAGGTGGTGCAAAACTTTTTTTGATCAGTTTAGTATAGCGGTCACGCACGTACAAACCCCGTGCGGTCCTCTCAAAAATGACAAAAACAGTCCAACAATCCCCAAACAGCAGTCGGTACACCTGACCTGGCTCTGTTCCCCTTGAATCTAAGTCCAGGCACGTTCGTAGATCTAAGGAGGTGCAAAAACTTTTTTTGATCAGTTTAGTCTGGTGATCAAGCAGGCACAAGCCCCGTGCGGTCCTGTCGAAAATCACAAACTCCGGCCACGAATGCTCAAACAGCAGTTTGTGCGCCTGACCTGGCTCGCCGCTACGACAATGTCCACCGCACTCCACGAATAATCCAACATTTAAGAAAATAAAAACAACGTGATAGCCTAAATGTGAGGAGAGGCAGTATTCTAACACTCCCCCACCCCCCCCCCACCCCCCACTCTTCACGACCATCATGCCTTCACGCCGTAGGTACATCGCTATGCATTGTTTCTCTGGTAACAAACGTGTACAGTGTAGCCAGTGATTTTCCTCCAGTTTTCTGTACAGATTAAAGACACGCACATTTGATTTGCAGTTCCGATGTGATATGCGTGAACATCTGTGGTGAAAGGTATGTAATTATTTTAAGAGATGTCAGTTGTTTCCGATACAATGGAAATAATTTTGAGTTTAAGGGAACACCAAATTTCAATGCAAAAGCGACAAAACAGTGCCTATCCGTAATCAGTGGCAAACAGGTCGGCCCCAAGGATTCAAGCAGGAAAAAGCGTAGAAAAGCTCCAGAAATATTTAACAACGGTCGGTGAATAAGCATTCGCTACCACTACAACAAAGCAAGTAGAGGTTAAATCAACAAAGTTGTCGATAATCGCTATGTAACAATACAAATTAAACTTCTACAGAGAGGTCCAAACTACGTACATATAACATCGAATCGAGAACAAAGATGGAATAATTCTTGTAAGTTGCAAGAAAACTAGTATTTGGACGTATGCGAAGGTAGGTGTAGTATGGCAAGAAAATTCCTCCTTAAGCCATTACAACTTGTCTGATATTAGTCATCGTGACAATGTACTCAGATCACACGTTTATTCCACAGCAAGAGAAAGTCCACTGCTGTTCCAGGATCGGAAAAGTTAAGACGTTATGTTCCAAAACATTACTATGTAGCAAGTTGTTATGCAGTTCATAGTTCATGACACACACTACATTCAAATTTCAGTATGAAAATTTTAATTAATTTGACTAGTAACAAATATCCCTCATTTATGTCTCATCGGAATACGTAAATCATTCACGATTTGACACACGCTGCTTTGTTAAGGGACCACATTCCTCATAATCACCTCTGCGATAGTAGTTAATTAATGCACTCAATCAGTCGTAGCAATTATTGCTTTGATGCTTAGATTTTGTCTTTCATGCTAAAAACAGTCCTCCGTTTACTAAGGCATTATACATAATTTTATCATGAAGTCTAGTACGCACTGGTTTATTATCCGGTTCATTGTCGCAATTATTGTTGCGGACTGTTTATTGAAAACTCTTTCCGCCTTGCAACGCTAAAGAACGGAAGCTGAAACCGAATTTTCAGTCATATGGATAACTGTATCATATTAATGATGCAAAGCTACATCGTTTTCTGAAATTAGTTTGTTCTGAAAGCGTTTTATTATTTGCACACAAAAATTAAGAAAATACTGTTTATGGATTGGCTTGGAGTATTTCTTTTCGTTATTCAACGTTTCTTGTGTGATTTCATAAAAGAATTTGATATATTATAGCCGAAAATTCGTGCTTGGCAGTGAAGTGCCATATCTCATTGAACGTAATTTGAAGTATTTGCAGTGAAGAATGGCAACACTTTAGAATAAATGGATTGTTGTGTTGGTGATAAACGCCGCATATGATAAGTTTCTACACGCCATAGAGAGTGCAACGTGACAAGTAACTACACATAAACAGTTAAAGATACTGAAACAAGGTTTTCAGCAAATAATAGTACACAAAGAGATGAGTAGTTCAATTGGCTCTGAGCACTATGGGACTTAACATCTGAGGTCATCAGCCCCCTAGAACTTAGAACTACTTACACCTAACTAACCTAAGGACATCACACACATCCATGCCCGAGGCAGGATTCGAACCTGCGACCGTAGCGGTCGCGTGGTTCCAGACTGAAGCGCCTAGAACCGCTTGGCCACAAGGGCCGGCTAGATGAGTAGTTCTCTGTACAATAAATAGTGAGATGTTTTTATCTATCATAAAGCGGAATTATATTAACGCCATTAGTTAGCTTATGAGAGGAAAAGTACGGTGTTATATACTGTGAGTGTCAGCCATTGAGAAAAGCTTTCGTACACAGAAAACGAGATTTGAGTTCTCTGTATTTCATATCAGTTTCTTCACAAATGTTACATGTAACGGTACAAAAATTGTTCAATTTACTTAACTTGATTTAACAACTGTAAATTGAATGTCAAATAAACACAAAAAAACAGAGCTTTACACTGCAGTTCATCATTGAACATATGTGGTAGTACGCATTATCTTTACAGCAGGAAATACTTTATTTACCATGTGGGTTTCCGTCTAATAAATCATCAGTTGCAATATATTTGGTATGAATTGTACAAGTTTGTTTGTTATGTCTAATGTTAATGTTCTTCTGTTTACACCTCACTATTGCTTTAAGTATATTCAATCTGTATATTGAGCAAGCAGTAAAGGAAACAAAAGAAAAATTCGGAGTAGGTATTAAAATTCATGGAGAAGAAATTAAAACTTTGAGGTTCGCCGATGACATTGTAATTCTGTCAGAGACAGCAAAGGACTTGGAAGAGCAGTTAAATGGAATGGACAGTGTCTTGAAAGGAGGATATAAGATGAACATCAACAAAAGCAAAACAAGGATAATGGAATGTAGTCTAATTAAGTCGGGTGATGCTGAGGGAATTAGATTAGGAAATGAGGCACTTAAAGTAGTAAAGGAGTTTTGCTATTTGGGGAGAAAAATAACTGATGATGGTCGAAGTAGAGAGGATATAAAATGTAGGCTGGCAATGGCAAGGAAAGCGTTTCTGAAGAAGACAAATTTGTTAACATCCAGTATTGATTTAAGTGTCAGGAAGTCATTTCTCAAAGTATTTGTATGGAGTGTAGCCATGTATGGAAGTGAAACATGGACGATAAATAGTTTGGACAAGAAGAGAATAGAAGCTTTCGAAATGTGGTGCTACAGAAGAATGCTGAAAATTGGATGGGTAGATCATATAACTAATGAGGAAGTATTGAATAGGATTGGGGAGAAGAGAAGTTTGTGGCACAACTTGACCAGAAGAAGGGATCGGTTGGTAGGACATGTTCTGAGGCATCAAGGGACCACCAATTTAGTATTGGGGGGCAGTGTGGAGGGTAAAAATCGTAGAGGGAGACCAAGAGATGAATACACTAAGCAGATTCAGAAGGATGTAGGTTGCAATAGGTACTGGGAGATGAAAAAGCTTGCACAGGATAGAGTAGCATGGAGAGCTGCATCAAACCAGTCTCAGGACTGAAGACCACAACAACACCAACATTGCTTTAAGGTCTCTGATTTGCTGCCACTTCTGTAGTTCACTATATAGATGTTTAATAATGTTTACAGTGATACCTCTTACTTGTGACACTACAATTAGTGAGTTATGGGGTCACTTTTAAGTTCCATTATCTAACTTTTCATTCCCTTTTTGTGTGTACACGTCAATCCATGGCTGATATTTATATATGATAATTACTATTTGGTTATTTTCCACGTGGTAATGCACAATGTCGCAAAAATCTATCAAGGAATGTTTCTGAAGGTCATAGTAGCACTAAAAACTTTCAGATCGTTAGTATTCGCCTTACCCATGACAATGGCCAGGCTTAGTCAGATAGTAGTAAGACTAGTCGAAGATATTTACAAGGAAACACAATCATTGATACTGGTAAGTTAAATATTTTATGGTCAACTATGAGTGTTTCTCTCTGTGCTTGTTCTACTGTACTATGTGCTCACTCGCTTGTGCTACTATACTATATGCTCACTCGCTTGTTGAAAACTATTTTTATGTTAGTGTGATGTGTGTGAGATACGTCATATTGCACATTTTTACCCTGAATGATTCCGGTTAGAGACGATGGTCATACAGTTGTGGCAGGACTGTCAAAGCATGCAGACACCTTATTCCCATGTGAAAACACAATTGCGCTCTACTTCAAGTTTACCTGTTTTTGAAACAAAATTTCACCCATCAGAGAAGCTTAAGTATCCTCAAAGGAATGGAAGATTCCGTAAATCGAAATGTTTTGTGGCTTATGCGTGGCTACATTAAGAAAAGAGTGACAATGTTTACTACTATGACTGCAGAAGACCACAGAAAGAGATGGCTTTTCTTAAAGATGGTTTCTGTGACTGGAAAAAAGCTATGGAAAAGTTCAAGATACACGAGAAGAGTCTTTTTTATAGAGGATCTCTCGTAATTATTCTGCAACATGAAAATAGCACATCTGTGATTGCCCAAGTCAGGCAATATCTGCTGACTGATCAGTAGACAGCTAGAACCCTTCACTAGCAACTATCAGTTCGCTCACATTCCTAGACCGAATAGGAAACACACTGAGAGGTCATGAAACGGTCTCTGGGAACCTCATGACACTTCTCGATGAGAGGAAAGATGATTGCCAGAACTGAAGATATGGCTTAAATGCCGTGACACTTCATTGGTGCGAGGATACAAAACGAAGTACTGGAAATTGTGGCCCGTATGATCCAGCGGAAATTGTGTAGCAAATAAAAAATTCCCCATTTTATGGAATTATGGCAAATTATGGCTTGGCAAGCCAGGAGCAGTTTGCTCTTTGTGTACGTCGTGTTGATACTGAGACACTTGAAATAAAAGAACTTTTTCTGGGTTTATATATCGTGCACCAGACACCAAGGTGCAAATGCTGGCAACCACCATTAAAGACATCCTTTTAAGACTGTCACTAGAAATTGAGTTTCTACATGCCTACTGTTTCGATGGTGCAGCTAATACGTGTGGCTGGAACAAAGGTGTGAAGGAAATCCTTATTCATGGCCAGTCAAAGTGTTACATCCACTGCAGCAATCATTGTGTGTATCCGGCACTACAGGATGTACGATGTAGGCCTACTTGTAACTGTGAAAGACATCTCACATATAATTCTAGAATCTGCAAAAATGAAAAACATGTATATAGATGATGTGCTACCATCTAGTGTTGATGAGAAGAATCCAAACCCAAAAGCTCAATGACTAACTCCAACGACGGGCTGTAAGAGTAAAATCTTTTGACACATTTCAGAGAAAACTATGATTGGGTCCTGTAAACGGTGATCAAAAAATTGAATGTATTGAGCTCAGTTAGAGACAAAAGAAGGTCAGTCCTGAGGGGCTGTGCAAAGCAACTCAAAGAGTTTGAAACTATTTTTTATATAACAGTAGCAACTGAAGTGTTTGTGTGAAGAACTGGCCAGATCCCTATAGAAACAAAATTTTAATGCAGAGCAGAGGCTCTAAAATTATCTCTTGCAAATTTTAGGGTTATGGAAGCATTTGATATGCTGTTAGAGAAATGCAAAGTTTATTCTAAAAACCAAAGTACGAAAGACCCAAATATCTCATAGCCAAGAAAAATACAAAATCGCAACACATGGAAACACTATCTGTTCCCTAAAAATTGTCTCAAGAACAAAAATTTTTGAAATATTTGTTTGAAATTCTTGATCTCCTTCTGAATGAGACTGATCGTAGGTTCAACCAAGAGGATCTAAACAACCATCCCATGTTGACAAGATACTTATTATGTCTTTCAAAACACATTCTCCATTTACACGACATTCGGACGAACTGCTTGGACTACATATAACCAACTTTAACCTGGACAGGCGAAATGCTGTGAACCATTACTACTGGTATACAACCATGTAATGTACCCTCTGTTGGAAGAAAACTTATTGTTGAACCTGGTAGGGTTAAAAAACTCTTTCAGAAAGTTATTCGCCTCATCGCTCCGATTCTGATAGTTCCAGTAGTGTCAGCGTCCTCTGAGGTCATTCAGCACTTTGACTGACTTAAAATTTGCCTCAGATCAACGACTACTCAGTTGAGACTCACCTATCTACTCCTCGTCCATGTTCATCAAGTCAGGGCTGGAAAAATTAATGTTAGAAAGTCATGAAAGAATTTGTTTCCTGAACTGTCAAAAGGAAAACTACATTTCAAAATTGTATGTAAAACCTTTTAGTCCAAATAAAAACAAAGTAAATGCCTCTTTATTTTTCAAACAAATTATATTTTTCTTTTTGTCATTAAGATGTGATTCACAGTGTTTGTAAAATAATAATAATGACAATAATAACAAAAGATTTCTCTCTGGCCGATCGATATATGCAGTCTACACTAAATATGAACTCCTTTTCGGAAATGGTCTCACAACAAAGTAGGACCAATGTCGTACCAGATAAATGATGTCTTTTTACAAATTAAAGCAATGAATTGCAAGAGCATGACCTATAAAACTGAGTCTACATTTAGCAACAATGAGTTGTTTCTCTCTGTAGAACAACGTAGTGCTGATCACCTAATGCAACTTCCCACACATTATCGGTATACACATACTCTTAACGGTTTTGCTGAAAGACGAAATCAGTAAACGGGTATGCTTGCCCCCACCCCACCCTCGCTCCTAAAGAAATAGTTGGTATGCCACTCGTTTTGTGGTATATGCTGTATATGTCATCCATAACACAATAAATATGCATTTCCAATCATTGGTTCCCTATCTCAACGTTATCGGTTGTGAACTCACTACCATCTGTTTCAATATTACCTATAAGGTTTGAAACACCCACTAAAGAAGTCATACCATATTGGTTTATTGAAAAGTTGTTTATACTGTGTTTTGATTGATTGTGATTCTATATTGTGTGAATGCTAGTTTTCTTTTGGAATATGTTAGGATGCTAGATGACACAATACACTGACAGAAATTCTGTACTGACTGGTGCTACAATTGGAGCGAAGGCCAGTGTTTCCAAGCAAGATTTAACTGAAAGCATTGGTATATTAAGTCAATCTGTGTTCTTAAGTTTACTCATTATTGCGTGCCCACCAACATCCGTATGTTGTTATACGATGCTAATAAAATTGTTATGAAGTGGAAGTTATTTCCTAGTGTGCTTACTCAAGAAGTAATAAGTTCTGGTTCTTTTGCAAGAGGAATGGTAGAATGAGTTTACCTACTAAGATACATGAATTTTATTATATGAGGGAGAATTATTCCAATTTCTGAGTTTTATTTGTAGATCCTGAGATTACTAAACATAAACAAGCTTCAGTGATCTACATCATGTTTGATCACTTATCATGAAATATTGCAGTTTTAGAAGGGCAACTGAAGGATTCATTTTCCAATCCAGTCTCTTCCTGCCATTACAGATCTGCTGATTGAACAAAGAAAGAATTTAACGAGTTTATTTCAAGGTAGTTGCGTCTTATATCCCAGCTGAAAGATTCAAGAGCACAGTTGAACTGGTCAGTTGAAAATTCAAACATGTTAAAATTAGAAACTGCAGAGTGGGGCTGTAACACCATAGGAGAGTATCATGGGAATGCTTGAGAAAAGATGCATGCTTTCCAGCGAAATTCTACTTACCGAGTTCCAGGAATCACAATGAAGTGATAAATCTAGGAATAAACTACAGCCCCCAATGTATTGCTTCTTCACAGAATACGACAGTAAACTAATTACAGCATGCACAAAGGCTTCAGGTAGTTACTACTCCCATGCTCCACATGCTAATTGAACGGAAAAACATCCCAATATGTGGTACTATGTGAAGTGTCCATGAAGGGTGACATATCATTCAGGGAATGTCCCACTTCCCTGCTCTCCACTGGCCAATGAAGATATTTGCGAGTTAACGTAGTTAGCAATAGAAAGCACCCCACTTTTGGGTGGTGTTTTATTGTCTGAGCAGCCACAAGTGGGTGCCTCTACCTGCTAAGTGGAATTGTCTGCTCTGTGGTGGTGTGGCTGAAGGGCATGGAGAGAATATGATCTCTGTGACACCAAAGAAATGCTCATTGGAGAACAAATGATGGTGAAAAGTATTTGTACCAATGGTTATTGTCGTGGTGGACTCTGACAGACACACATTCTCTTGTCTGACTGGAATATGCAGATGTATTTAATCTCTCATTATGTAGAATTGTATATTGTATATTGAATTTAATTGACGAAAGGAGAAAATATAAAAATGCAGTAAATGAAGCAGGCAAAAACGAATACAAACGTCTCAAACATGATATCAAATGGCTAAGCAGGCATGGCTAGAGGACAAATGTAAGGATGTAGAGACTTATCTCACTAGGGGTAAGATAGATACAGCCAACAGGAAAATTAAAGAGACCTTTGGAGAAAAGAGAACGACTTGTATGAATATCAAGAGCTCAGATGGAAACCCAGTTCTAAGCAAAGAAGGGAAAGCAGAAAGGTGGAAGGAGTATATAGAGGGTCTATACAAGGGCGATGTACTTGAGGACAATATTATGGAAATGGAAGAGGATGTAGATGAAGATGAAATGGGAGATATGATACTGCGTGAAGAGTTTGACAGAGCACTGATAGACCTGAGTCGAAAAAAGGCCTGGGAGTAGACAACATTCCATTAGAACTACTGATGGCCTTGGGAGAGCCAGTCCCGACAAAACTCTACCATCTGGTGAGCAAGATGTATGAGACAGGCGAAATACCCTCAGACTTCAAGAAGAGTATAATAATTCCAATCCCAAAGAAAGCAGGCATTGACAGGTGTGAAAATTACCGAACTATCAGTTTAATAAGTCACGGCTGCAAAATACTAATGCGAATTCTTTACAGACGAATGGAAAAACTGGTAGAAGCCGACCTTGGGGAAGATCAGTTTGGATTCTGTAGAATTATGGGAACACGCGAGGCAATACTGACCCTACGACTTATTTTAGAAGCCAGGTTAAGAAAAGGCAAACCTACGTTTCTAGCATTTGTAGACTTAGAGAAAGCTTTTGACAATGTTGAGTGGAATACTCTCTTTCAAATTCTGAAGGTGGCAGGGGTAAAATACAGGGAGCGAAAGGGTATTTACAATTTGTACAGAAAGTAGATGGCAGTTATAAGAGTCGAGGGACATGAAAGGGAAACAGTGGTTGGGAAGGGAGTGAGACATGGTTGTAGCCTATCCCTGATGTTGTTCAATCTGTATATTGAGCAAGCAGTGAAGGAGACAAAAGAAAAATTCGGAGTAGGAATTAAAATCCATGGAGAAGAAATAAAAACGTGGAGGTTCGCCAATGACATTGTAATTCTGTCAGAGACAGCAAAGGACTTGGAAGAGCAGTTGAACGGAATGGACAGTGTCTTAAAAGGATATAAGATGAACATCAACAAAAGCAAAACGAGGATAATGGAATGTAGTTGAATTAAGTCGAGTGATGCTGAGGGAATTAGATTAGGAAATGAGACACTTAAAGTAGCAAAGGAGTTTTGCTATTGGGGGAGCAAAATAACTGATGGTGGTCGAAGTAGAGAGGATATAAAATGTAGACTGGCAATGGCAAGGAAAGTGTTTCTAAAGAAGAGAAATTTGCTAACATTGAGTATAGATTTCAGTGTCAGGAAGTCGTTTCTGAAAGTATATGTATGGAGTGTAGCCATGTATGGAAGTGAAGCATGGACGATAAATAGTTTGGACAAGAAGAGAACAGAAGCTTTCGAAATGTGGTGCTACAGAAAAATGCTGAAGATTAGATGGGTAGATCACATAACTAATGAGGAGGTACCAAATAGGATGGAGGAGAAGAGGAGTTTGTGGCACAACTTGACTAGAAGAAGGGACTGGTTGGCAGGACATGTTCAGAGGCATAAAGGGATCACAAATTTAGTATTGGAGGGCAGCGTAGAGGGTAAAAATCGTAGAGGGAGACCAAGAGACGAATACACTAAGCAGATTCAGAAGGATGTAGGTTGCAGTAGGTACTGGGAGATGAAGAAGCTTGCGCAGGATAGAGTAGCGTGGCGAGCTGCATCAAACCAGTCCCAGGACTGAAGACCACAATAACAACAACAACTGTAGGCAATATATCGAGTTCAACTGCCTCAGTGTGTTGTTCCAGTGGATGCACTGAAAAACAGGAAGCTCTTTCAGTGTCTCTCGGAGAGGACACCTACTCAGGAGATGACATCTGCTCAGAAGAACTGATGCATGGTTCAAGAGGCACTGATTAGCAGGGTCCTTTCATCATAGGAAATACTCTGACCGATAAATATATTGCACATACTTTGAAGAATTAACCTAGGGAAATTCTACAGGCCAACTAATGGACTCTTTTATCCATCAACACTTATCATCAAAATAGAAAATGTAAGGAGAAACATTTCATCCTGCGCCATACTCTTCACGAAGGGAAGCTGAGCATGGATATAGATGAAGACATAGAATGATGGAATGCATAATAATACACTACTGGCCATTAAAATTGCTACACCATTCGAAGATGACGTGCTACAGACGCGAAATTTAACCGACTGGAAGAAAATGCTGTGATATGCAAATGATTAGCTTTTCAGAGCATTCACACAAGGTTGGCGTCGGTGGCGACACCTACATGCTGACATGAGGAAAGTTTCCAACCGATTTCTCATACACAAACAGCAGTTGACCGGCATTGCCTGGTGAAATGTTGTTGTGATGCCTCGCGTAAGGAGGAGAAATGCGTACCATCACGTTTCCGACTTTGATAAAGGTCAGATTGTAGCCTATCGCGATTGCGATTTATCGTATCGCGACATTGCTGCTTGCGTTGGTTGAGATCCAATGACTGTTAGCAGAATATGGAATCGGTGGGTTCAGGAGGGTAATACAGAACGCTGTGCTGGATCCCAGTGGCGTCGTATCACTAGCAGTCTAGATGACAGGCATCTTATCGGCATGGCTGTAACGGATCGTGCAGCCACATCCCGATCCCTGAGTCAACAGACGGGGGCGTTTGCAAGACAACAACCATCTGCACGAACAGTTCGACGACGTTTGCTGCAGCATGGACTATCAGTTCGGAGACCACGGCTGTGGTTACCCTTGACGCTGCATCACAGACAGGAGCACCTGCGATGGTGTACTCAACGACGAACCTGGGTGCACGAATGTCCAAACTCATTTTTTCGGATGATTCCAGGTTCTGTTAACAGCATCATGATGGTCGCATCCGTGTTTGGCGACATCGCAGTGAATGCACATTAGAAGCGTGTATTCATCATCGCCATACTGGCGTATCACCCGGCGTGATGGTATGGAGTGCCATTGGTTACACGTCTCGGTCGCCTATTGTTCGCATTGACGGCACTTTGAACAGTGGATATTACATTTCAGATGTGTTACGACCCGTGGCTCAACCCTTCATTCAATCCCTGTGCGAAACCCTACATTTCAGCAGGATAATGCACGACCGCATGTTGCAGGTCCTGTACGGGCCTTTCTGGATGCAGAAAATGTTCTACCGCTGCCCTGGTCAGCACATTCTCCTAATCTCTCACCAATTGAAAACGTCTGGTCAATGGTGGCCGAGCAACTGACTCGTCACAATACGCCAGCCACTACTCTTGATGAACTGTGGTATCGTGTTGAAGCTGCATGGGCAGCTGTACCTGTACACACCATCCATTCTCTGTTTGACTCAATGCCCAGGCGTTTCAAGGCCGTTATTACGGGCAGAGGTGGTTGTTCTGGGTTCTGACTTCTCAGGATCTATGCACCCAAATTGCGTGAAAATGTTATCACATGTCAGGTCTAGCATAATATATTTGTCCAATGAATACCCATTTATCATCTGCATTTCTTCTTTGTGTAGCAATTTTAATAGCCATTAGTGTAATAATAAATTTAAAACGCTTTAGAAAGTGATAAAATCAAACAATGGGAGGTCCAGGTTGGAATATCAATGATACGGAAAGAATAGATTGCAACTCATTGTAAAGATGACACATTTGACTTGCAGACACGCACAGCAAAAAGATTGTTACACCTTAAGCTTTCAGCCAAAGCTTTCATCAGAAAGGAAGAACTCTCACGCTTTCACACAAGTGAACACACCTCACACACACATAACTGATATCTCTGGCTGCTCAGGCCAGACTCAAGAGAAACAAACAGAATTTTTTCCTAAAAATTTGCCTCAGTAAACACACACAGATAAGCACAGAACAGCTGTCTCTGGCAAAAGCCACATACTTACACATCGGCCCCTTCACCCGACAGTCCCTTCCCTCCACTGGACTGTAAGCCACTCGTGGATGGTTCGTCCAGGCTTTTCAGCTCCTCACTCTGCCGTGTAAAAGATGGCT
The DNA here is from genome assembly GCF_023864345.2 of Schistocerca serialis cubense. NCBI lineage: Eukaryota > Metazoa > Arthropoda > Insecta > Orthoptera > Acrididae > Schistocerca > Schistocerca serialis. Next base: position 91,476,499 of record NC_064649.1, read on the forward strand.
CCGTCTTTGGGTCGTCGACTGGAACCTCCTCCACATCGCTGTCGTACTCGATGCAAATGGGGTCCATCTCTGTCCCCGACAAGAGGAGTTCGTCGTCTTCTATCTTTTCACAGGTTATGTTCTCCACACCTTTGATTGTATGTGGACTGTTTACTGTTTTAGGAAAAAACATATAAATTTATAAGCACTATACATTATAAATATAAATATTTCTCAAGTAATGGCAACTGGATGAAAAAGGTACATCAGATTGGCACTAATAGCTGGACACACACAGTAAATGTCACATCTGGAACTGTTTGACTGTTAGTGTGTGACAAGCTTCCTTCACACCTGTCACAGCCCCTGGTAGATGACATCTGACATCTCCATTCCACTAGTCTGTCCCTGAATATAATATCTGAAAGTTGTCCAAAGCCTCAAGGATCAAACAGCCAAATAAGCGAGACAAATAATGGTGCCTCTTTTCAGTCATACCAAAAAGTGAAAAAAGAAAGACAGAAATTTTGATATCTTATCAATATTAAGGTACCTGAGTAATACATTAGTGGAGGCAGTGAGACATGATGAGATTTCATCAACCTCTTGTTGAATAGGGCGCAAGAGATACTTTTTGATACACAGAAGATACTGATAATGTACAATGTGTTTGAAAGTGAATATACAGGTTTTAAGGTTTTATAGCATTTATTACATCTGACTTACAATTATAAATAATACATCAAATGAATGAGCAACTATAACAGTTTCGCTTAAAAGTGTTCAAAGTGAGCACCATCGTCACACTTCGAGTCGATAGGTGAGTTTTTCCAAAATCTTGATTATTATGTCTATAGTAATTGTTGCAACAGTGCTGTTTCTTAAGTTGGATAGATCACCTGGTAGCGGAGACATATGTACATCATCCTTTATGAACGCCCAAAGGCAAAAATGTCATGGGGTCAGATGGTGTGTGAACATGAGGATCATATAAAACTAGGTCTGCCATCCAGTTGCGACCAATCCAGTGGTCAGGTACAACGTTCTTTAACCAGTCGCGTGCTGAGCTATGCCAGTGAGATGGCGCACCATTTCTCTGCTGAGAAACGTCGGTTACAGTTACTGTTACTTCAACGAAAAAGTTGAGAGGAGTCTTGTTGCAACTGTACCATCTCGTGGGGATTTGCTTACCCCCAGATACACCAATTACATGTGTTCACATTTCCATTTAGGTGAAATGTCGATTCACCACTGAAGATGACACGATCCAGAAAATGTTCATCTTACGCAGCAAAATTTCATTTGCGAAGCTGGCACGTAAGCCGTAGTACGTAGGCTTTAGAGCTTGTAACAACTGCAAATGACAAAGATGAACTGGTTTCTTGGGACTACACATGATAAATTCTCATTCATTTAAAATGTTTTTCATTCATTCCTCGTCGTTCCATTCTCTTACCTTTGAACATGGATATACAAACAAATCTGTTTGAGTTGCTCTTTCATTTGAAGTGTTATTTATAAGTTGAATTTAATAAATGCTACCAAGCCTTAAAACCCGTATATTCATTTTGAAACACACTGTATTTTCAAATCAAATGGCTCTGAGCACTATGCGACTTAACTTCTGAGGTCATCAGTCACCTAGAACTTAGAACTAATTAAACCTAACTAACCTAAGGACATCACACACATCCATGCCCGAGGCAGAATTCGAACCTGCGACCGTAGCGGTCACGCGGTTCCAGACTGAAGCGCCCAGAACCGCACGGCCACACTGGCCGGCCACTGTATTTTCACTCTGACAAACAGTCACAATGGCTTCTTAAAATAATAATATGTTTTAAGATGCAGGCATTCAACTTGTCCCCCCCACCCACCCCCCACCCCCAATGAACTGTACACTATAATTTTGTTTTCTTTCCTTTTTTCCAGAAATAGTAGTTCTCAATTAATTCTACTGCTTTTATGTATCTGGTGATATTCTAGATCTGTTAGTACCATGTCAGCTATTTCTTCATTAGCAAAACTACTTTTAGGCCTATAAACATTTTCAAATTCATAGAAATTGGATTCTGTAAATACTCATGAGCAGCACAAATTAAATGAGTTCAGTAGATCTCGAGTAAACCTGATCAATGCAGACTAAGCCTACTGTACTCCATTCAGATGCATGGCTCAACTGAGCACAAAAACACTAAAAAAGCTAATCTCAAATATATTTTTACTCTTTAACTTTTTCCCTGAACTGTAAGATCATCACTGTGCTGAATTTGAATGCACAAACACACATTCACAAAAACACTCTGCTCTTATATTTGACCTACATTTTCACGTGCTTAAAGATAATTATTTTATTTGTAATTGCAAATCTCTATAAATTTCAACATACCTGCTTCTCTGTATGATACATAACATTTATTAGAACACGCAGTGCCAATGTCCATACAGTGTCTTTCATCGAAAGACATCATCATTTGTTTCATCACCTGCTATGATAGTGCTGGAGATAATCAGAGAAGTGCACCTTCAGAAACTCTGATTTACCCACAGACTAACTGTATCCATTGAAAAGTTTTACTCCAGTCCAATCTCTGCTTTCTCCAACCAGCTTTTCTTCTTTATTACTGGATTCAAGTGGAGCGGACGCATTAGTGAGGAACTTGAACTCACTCACTGCTTAGTTGGATCTGTTCCCCGGCCCTCCTCTACGCCCACAGGAATACCCTATTCCAGTTCTGTCAATGGCAACACTATCCATCACAAGGCAGCTCTTCACAAGGGTACAGTCACCTTCCCTCTGTTGCCTTTCTCTGTTGTAGCCATTGCACCTATTTTCCTTTCTTCTTGTAGTTTTCATAGTGAAAGAAGGCTGTGTGGGTATCAACTGATTGACAATTCATAGATGATAAACAAATATCTAGGACACAAAATGCTGTATAGGGTAATGATGACAATGAAAATTTGTATGGATCGGGACTTGAACTCGGATTTCCCACTTTATGCGAGCAGTCACCTTAACTACTTTAGCTATTCATGTACAACACATGGCCAGATCCAAACTTCAGTACACTGTCATTCCTCCATCATAACCTGTACTCAATACACGTGTTATTTAGTTCCCGTAGTACAGGGAAGGAGATTTTAATTGAAAGTTGCTGCCTGGTATCAGCGCATACATATGATACTGCAATGCCTGTGTTAATAAGAAAGATGCAATGTTCCTTTGGACATGCACTCATGTCAAAAGGAACAGGCACTGCAGCAACTACAGCCATTATGAAATACATGAAATGTAATTGCAGTTGCAAATACAAATAAGCATCAGCTGTATTAGGGAATGATGACAATGAAAATTTGTGCCCGACCAGGACTTGAAACAAGATTTCCTGAGTGGTTGCCTTAACTGCTTTGGCTATTCCGTGTACAGGAATTAAACAACGTGTGCATAAGTACAGACTGTGATGCAGGAATGATGACATATGGAAATTTTGGCCTGGCCGTGTATCGTGCATGGATAGCCAAAGTGGTTAAGGCGGCCGCTGCATGTCCCAAGGAACATTGCATTGGTTTTCTTAACAACACAGGCACTGCAATGTCATATTTATCTGCTGATACTGGGCAGTGACTTTCAAATAAAATGTCCTCCCCTGTACAAAAATTACACAATGTGTGTACGAGTATGGGGTATGACGCAGGAACAAATGACATTTATAAATTTGGGTCTGGCTGTGAGTCATGCACGAATAGCGAAAGCAGTTAAGGCTTGTTGTCATTCCCTTATACAGCTCATAGCTGTTCATATTTCAACTGCAAATACATTTCATGTCATTCATAACTGCTGTAGTTGCCACAATGCCTGTTCCTTTGAGCACGCATCGATGTGACCAGAAAGTAACACCTGCCAGGCCACATATAAAAAACTGGAATGGTTGAAACAAATTTGTTTATAAAATATTATCAGTAGATCTTTCCACTGCTTTTCTACATTATCAACATTTGTGTCAAAGCATTCATCATATGTTTTTAGAAGCTTTATTTTTACTGCCATGACAGGTTCTGGGCCTTACTGCTCATCTCCAGATGGCCACTATGATACTTTATTATCAAAAATGTTAGCAGCACGTGTACTCCTGTCGAGCATAGGAAAATTTACATACAAGGTGCATTCAAGTTCTAAGGCCTCCGATTTTTTTTTTCTAATTAACTACTCACCCGAAATCTATGAAACTGGTGTTACTTCTCGACGTAATCGCCCTGCAGACGTACACATTTTTCACAATGCTGATGCCATGATTCCATGGTAGTGACAAAGGCTTCTTTAGGAGTCTGTTTTGACCACTTGAAAATCGCTGAGGCAATAGCAGCACGGCAGGTGAATGTGCGGCCATGGAGAGTGTCTTTCATTGTTGGAAAAAGCCAAAAGTCACTAGGAGCCAGGTCAGGTGAGTAGGGAGCATGAGCAATCACTTCAAAGTTGTTATCACGAAGAAACTGTTGCATAATGTTAGCTCGATGTGCGGGTGCATTGTCTCGGTGAAACAGCACACGCGCAGCCCTTCCCGGACGTTTTTGTTGCAGTCCAAGAAGGTATTTGTTCTTCAAAACATTTTCGTAGGATGCACCTGTTACCGTAGTGCCCTTTGGAACGCAATGGGTAAGGATTACGTCCTCGCTGTCCAAGAATATGGACACCATCATTTTTTCAGCACTGGCGGTTACCCGAAATTTTTTTGGTGGCAGTGAATCTGTGTGCTTCCATTGAGCTGACTGGCGCTTTGTTTCTGGATTGAAAAATGGCATCCACGTCTCATCCATTGTCACAACCGACGGAAAGAAAGTCCCATTCATGCTGTCGTTGCGCGTCAACATTGCTTGGCAACGTGCCACATGGGCAGCCACGTGGTCGTCCGTCAGCATTCGTGGCACCCACCTGGATGACACTTTCCGCATTTTCAGGTCGTCATGCAGGATTGTGTGCACAGAACCCACAGAAATGCCAACTCTGGAGGCGATCTGTTCAAAAGTCATTCAGCGATCCCCCAAAACAATTCTCTCCACTTTCTCGATCATGTCGTCAGACTGGCTTGTGCGAGCTCGAGGTTGTTTCGGTTTGTTGTCACACGATGTTCTGCCTTCATTAAACTGTCGCACCCACGAACGCACTTTCGACACATCCATAACTCCATCACCACATGTCTCCTTCAACTGTCAATGAATTTCAATTGGTTTCACACCACGCAATTTCAGAAAACGAATGATTGCACGCTGTTCAAGTAAGGAAAACGTCGCCATTTTAAGTATTTAAAACAGATCTCATTCTCGCCGCTGGCGGTAAAATTCCATCTGCCGTGCAGTGCTGCCATCTCTGGGACGTATTGACAATGAATGTGGCCTCATTTTAAAACAATGCGCATGTTTCTCTCTCTTTCCAGTCCGAAGAAAACAAATCGGAGGCCTTAGAACTTGAATGCACCTCGTAGTTGACTGACTTTATGTATGGATGATTTACATAATGCAATAAAATGTATTAATGTGCACAGATGTGCATAGAAGTGATAACATATAACATGAATGAGAATGTGCACTTAACATTTGTTCTGGTGAAAGGTGTTTTGTATCGTATTTGGTTCTTACACATACAAAGGTAAATGCACAGAACTCATTCAGTTTATATGTTTTCAATTGAATCCACCATACCAATGTGTTTGCAAATATGACAAGTCATCCATATGGCATACAAAATGGTGTTAATTGTTTAAATATCCTTATACAGTACAGGAGCAGATGACAAGCCCTGACAATCCTAAAACAAGGGCATTGTCAGGAGTGCCCCAGGGAAGTGTAAGAGGAGTATTATTATTCTCTACATGCATAAATGATCTAGCAGACTGGGTAAGCAGCCCTCTGCAACGGTTTGCCGATGATGCTGTGGTGTGTGGGAAGGTGTTGGTGTTCAGTGACTGTAGGAGGTTACAAGATGACTTAGACAAAATTTCTAGCTGCTGTGATGAATGGCAGGTAGAAATGGCATGATGAATGGCATGTAGAAAAATGTAAGTTCACGCGGTTGAGTAGGAAAAACAATCCCATAATGTTCGAGTACAGCATTGATACAATCACATCAGTTAAATATCTAGGCGTAACAGTGCAAAGTAATATGAAATTGAATGAGTGTGTAAGGGTTCTTGTGGTCAACTTCAATTTACTGGGAGAATTTTAGGAAAGTGTGGCTCATCTGTAAAGGAGGCCAAGGAGGATATTAGTGCAAACCCTTGTTGAGTGCTGTGTGAGCGTTAGGGATCCACACCAGGTCGCATTAAAAGAAGATATTGAATAAATTCAGAGGCAGGTGCTAGATTTGTTATTAACAGGTTCAAATAACACGTACATATTACGGGGATGCTCCAGGAACACAAACAGGAATTCCTGGAGGGAGGAAAGATGATGTTCTTTTTGGGGAACTCTGTTGAGTAAATATAGGGAACTGGCATTTGAAGTTGACTGCCAAACGATTCTTCTGCCTCCAGCATACAGAAATATTCTACTGCCACAAACGTAAATTTTGCATAAGGACCTTGAAGATAAGATTACAGAGATTTGGGCTCATATGGAAGCATACAGACAGTCATTTTTTCCTCGCTCCATATGCAAGTGGAACAGAAGAGGAAATGACTAGTAGTGGTAAAGAGTACCCTCTGCCACCCACCACACAGTGGCTTGCAGAGTGTGCGTGCAGGTGCCTGAAGATGGGCATAGTGGTCCAAAACATGTTGTGGCATTAAAATAAAACTTATTAAAAGTATTTGTGGGTGATTGCATTCTTCTAACCATCCTTAATTGAACAAGTCAAGGAGGTCAACAAGATCCAGTAAGGTTAAAATGATATTCATCATAATGCTTAAGAAGTTGATAAATTCCATCTGCATAAAATTCAGACATTTGTGATTGCAGTTGGCCCATGATAGCACCTAGTTGTTTTTTGTAGGAGCCTAAGCAGTGGAAGTTGAGACACTGTTTTGTGCCCACGTAGAAATCACCTGGAGCTGAGACTGTACTCTAGGGTGGTTGTTCAAACACATACCATTTGAACTGATGCAGCAATTCTTTGCCAGGCAGAATGTAGCTGACCACTCTCTCTCTCTCTCTCTCTCTCTCTTGCACGCACGCACACACACACACACACACACACACACACACACACACACACACAACACTAGTAGTAAACAGAATGCTTCATTTGTTTTGAATGGCTTTCCTCATTTTTTCTTAAACAATCACAAAGACTCTAGAACTGTTTGTCTTTCACGCAGCATAAAACCAAACAAGATCCCTTTATCACACACACACACACACACACACACACACACAAAAGTAGCCATAACATTTCGGGTTTACAGAGTTTGGTGTGTCTTCATTGGTTTGTTTGGGAAAGGCAGTACAACCCCACAACACTGACTGTCATTTTGTCCTCACATTATCATGGGGAATCTTTATCTGTTTAGCAGGTCTTCTCTGTAATGAAAGGTAAAGATCAAACAAGCAGTCATCTGTTGAGTTCTGTGGTTCTCAGAAAGGAGATTTGCAACCCAACAGACAGAGAACGCGTGGTGTTCTAACTGCTTAGTCACAATCTCTTGCAAAAAAATGCTGAGAAATATGTGAAAAGTTGTCTGGGTTGAAACATTGTGAAATATTTTGTCAGTTTTTTGAATGAGTTCATTGCTGACTGCAGTGCCATTAAAAATCATATCACAGAACAGATTTCACATTTGGAAGTATTTTCAATTGCAGGACTTCTTTTGAACAGCTATTGTACAGAAATGTGAAGCAACATGGCTTTCTCACTATCACAGATTTGAGAATACTGACCTACAGCTTGAGTCAGTATAGCAGCTGTACTGTCCATTTACTGTTTCCCATGCCACATGAAAATGGAGTTACTTTGTGGATAGCCCTATTTCAGATGTATATTGTTTCTGATATCTTCTATGGTGAATTTGTTGGGAACATATGGCACTGAAACTGATAGCATGTAAATTTCATATAAATAAATACACATTTTTTAAGGTAGTGGTGATATGCAGCTTTTAAATATTTCTGAAAATACAAGGTCTGTCCAAAAAAATTCTGGAACTTTGTCTACAAAACTTTTCTATGCTTACCTTTTACTTGTTGTGTATGGTCTCCTTCCACTTCCGGAACCAATCTTGGTACACCTCCTGCTAGATCGTGTTAAGTGCATCTGCAGATTTTCTTTTATATTGTCTACCGTTGTAAATCTGCATCCCTTCAATTGGGTTTTCAACTTTGGAAATTAAAAAAAATCCAAAGGGACAGGTCTGGAGAGTACGGAGGATGAGTCAGCACAGTGATTACATTTTTTGTGTAATAGTCACACACCAACAGGGATGAATGTGCAGGTGCATTGTGGGGTCTTGCCCTCTCGATTCTTTACTGGATGCCTATAGGATATTGCTTTCTCGGATAGCTATACAACAATTCAAGCAAATCACAGTAATAGTTTTTATTACAATAAAGAAGACTGACAATACTTAACTTCAGATTTACAAGTTGTTGCAAGTAATGGGCGACATGCAAACAGTCAGTGTCCTTTACTATATACAATGTCCATGTAAGCAATGGATATGCTCTCTTCTAAAGCGTGGTTTCTACTAGTGTTCGTCTTCTACTGCCCTGGTCTAAAACTGTGCTGGTCTGCTACTCTCTGGGTCTAGTACTGTGCTAATATTGTGCGGCCGAGGCTGGCAGAAGCAGCACTTGTATTCTTTTCTTGTAGAGGCTTCTCCTGTCATGGTGCGGTCCTAGTCAAATGGCTGACCTCATCTCCCAGACTCCTCTGCTCTTGTGTTTATCATCATGCCGGCACTTTTCAATACATTGTGTAATGTAATCGAGCGTTGGAGAAAAGGTTTATCTGAAGCGAAAAGTATGATGCCCACAGTAAAGAGTTAAGGTAATTTCATGATTATATTATGTTGCCAGAAAATGTGTTTAATTTATTTAATTATGAATATGTTCTTTATGATAAATAATGGACTTGTTTAAGATGATAAATGCTATATATATATATGACTAAACAATATCTAGGAAGTGGGAATATTTGCAGCTTCTGGACACATGTTGGCTTGCCCCCCCCCCCCCCCCCCCCCCCCCCACAGTCTTGGAGGAAAACGGACTTGCTTTTGTGACAAGTGAAGTATAATAGATTTAGGTGATCAATGTTGATAGTGAGAATGGTGTAGTTTCTAACAAAAAGTATGAATAAATATAATTTTTAGCTGAAAGAATTTCCAATCCAGTGGAGTTTATTTAAACAGAAGAAAACCCAGGCCATGCTTGATGTTGGGATGATTATTTTGCAGACAAAGAAAACTATGAAACCCCCTAGACAAACGAGATCTGCAGTGTGTAATCATTAAGCAACTACTAAAAAAAAATTCGGGCTGAAATTGTGCTGGGATGGTTGTATTATTCCCATTCAAAAACAAGTGGTGAGAGTGTTGTCCTACCACACTATACTGCATAAGATTCTACAAACAATTTTTCAGTTACCTAAGAAACGAGTAAGATAACAACCAGTACAGTTGGAACATGCATTATCATGACGCGAGAGCCATGAATTGTCTCCTCACATTTCAGGCTGTTTCCTTCTCAAATTTTCTCGGAGGCATCGCAACATGTCCCATTAGTACCATCGATTAACAGTTTGTCCCTGTGGCACGAATTCATGACGAACTACTCCTTCAAAGTCAGAGAAACTATCAGCATGGCTTTGACATTTGACCTGATGGCTTTTTTGGGTCTTGGAGAACTTTTCCCAACTCATAGTGAAGATTGAACTTTGGTCTCACCATCATAACCATAGTGCAGATTCATTGCTTCTCTGAATCTGTCATCTCAAAATTTGCAAACTGTGTGATACAATGTTCTACCCAATATAGCACTCAGTGATAGCAGACATACACCAATGAAACTTCTGGCAGTTACACATTAAACACAGGTGTGTGCAGAGGGATGCTCACATGCAATATTGGCACGAAATCACAAATATTCCGGAATTTTCTGAACAGTCCTTGTACATGGGTTGTCCCAATAACCGTATCACTTCATTAAAACTATCAGTTTCAGTCAAACAGCAAACTACCATTAGGTACCTATGTGCAATATAAACAACTATAATTAGGTACAATGACCACAAATCAAAAACTATCATTACACAAGATTACCCAGAACTCCACTGACAAACTTTCAGAGGTGGGAGTATGGACCAAAACAATAAAAAAATCTGGTAAACATAGGCTCAAAAACACATATCTTAAGAGCTATGAGAACTTGATCATCTTCGATACTGTTGAACACATCTCTTCTACTGACAGCTCTGTTTTCCATGTGTTTGGAGGAGGCAGTATGATCCAAAACAAGAAAAAAAAATGTCCAGTAAGCATCAAAGGAGAGTTCTAAAATGCATACCTTAAGGAATAAGAATATCTGTTTGGTAGAAGAGATTATTTTGTAATGCTCACAGCTCTTAAGGTATGCACTTTAGAGTCCATGTTTATTGGATATTTTTTTCTTGTTTTTGTTCATACTATCATCTCTGAAAGATACTTGGTAGATTTCTGGTTCACTCTGTGTATCCAAAAACATTTGTCACACAACCCATATTTACAATTACTTAATGTTAATTACAGGATATGCACACATCATGACCACTTGCATTTAAGTCAATGTAATATATTAACTGCATCAAAATTACTGAATCCAGGAAAGTTCCTGATTTATACAGGTGATTCTTATTAATGTTTAAAATCCTTTCATGTTTAATATAAGGAACATGGGGCTGCAAATGTTGGCAAATATGCCAAAAGCAGTGAGAAATGTTGAGCATGTCACATCAGCACATGACTTACATCACTGCATGTGCAGCAGTTGGACTTGGCCTTGAAGGGGTGATTCAATGATGCAATACTTGCATTTGGACAAACGGTGGAAATTTTAAACATCTTTTGTTTATGTGATCCACAATGAACACAGAATTACAGAAGTATTGTCCTCATTGCAACCAAGGCAAAGCTGTTCTTTTTTGTGTTTCTTTCCTCTTGTCCATTCTTGTTTTGTTTACAGACATTATTTACTAAAGAAAGCAAGGTCATTTACTGCTAACAGTGCAGTTCAAAAGCTTATATTCATTTACTTGTGACACAATATGGTGGGTTTTTGTTATATCGTACTTTGCAATAAACCAGCAGTTGCAGTGAGACTGGTAAATAAAATAACAAATCTTACTTCAATGTAGACACATAACTGTTTAACTTGAGAAAAAAAAATACTACCTGGCAAACAAAAGACTTGAACCATGAGCGTCACATGCTACAGTTGGGCACGCAGTCCCGGAGCCCCGCCGACGTGAATATTTGACTAGTGTTGGAATGATCAGGCGTGACAGACCGACAGGCTCAACTGCTGCACACGTGGTGAGATATATCACCTGCTGATGTCACATATACAATATTTCTCATCTGCTTTAGGGGTATTTCCTGATATCCACAGTCCTATGTTTCTTATATTAAATTACTTGTCTCAGTGTCATCTACATCACTTCAGAGGTTTTTAAATGTTAATAAGAATCACACTATAAATTATGTCCGCCCCCGGTAGCTGAGTGGTCAGTGCGACGGACTGTCAATCCTAAGGGCCTGAGTTCGATTCCCGGCTGGGTCGGAGATTTTCTCCACTCAGGGACTGGCTGTTGTGTTGTCCTAATCATCATCATTTCATCCCCCATCGATGTGCAAGTTACCGAAGTGGCGTCAAATCGGAAGACTTGCACCAGGCGAGCGGTCTACCCGACGGGAGGCCCTCGTCACACGCCATTATTATACTGTAAATTATGTCAAGCTGTTCCAGTCCATCTTCATAGCTGAGTGGTCAGCCTAAATGGCTGCCATGCAGAAGATATGGGTTTGATTCCTGGTACTGACAGGCAGTCTTCCTCGGTGGGAGCACTGGTACGGGCTGCGCTTACTCTTTGATACCTTCTGAGGAACTATTTGACCAAGTAGTAATGGCTCCACAGATTGAAAAATCTGGAAAACAGCCAGGAGAACGTTGTACTGACCACAACAAGCTCCCCATACTGCAAGCCGAGGGTAGAGACCGAGAACATTACACACTCCTTCGGCCTTCGAGGCCTCGCGAGGAGCTTGTAGTTTGCTCGGGCTGTTTCAGTGCCAATCAGGGAACAGCCAGGTGCCCGTGGGCAGCAGAGGGCTGGAGTAGGCAAACAGCTAACATACAGGCAGCCCAGGTGTAGCGTACACACCAGCAGGATGGGGTGGCCGCATGTTTATTCACAGAATGTGTGCAACATGACTATTGGGCCCACAGCACAAGGTTGGGACTGTAATTGTAACATGTTGGGTGGCTCCAGATTGCTGTTACACTCTCTTTCAAAGACAGAGGCAAAATGTAGAAGTCATTCCAAAGAACAGTAAATCTAAGTGTATCTCTTGTATCAACAAGTAGTTCAAAGCATAGAATAAGAAAACTACGTGCAGGTGGTGGACAAAAATTTGGAAACATCACGAGCATGACACATTACCATGCCTAATAAGGTGCAGGGAAATCATTGGCATTCAAAACAGCTTCCAGTCATCTCAAAATTGTTAAATACGAGTCCTGTATGGTTTTCAAGGGACTCTTACATCATCCCTCCTGCAAAATAGTGGCAAGTTCAGGAAACGATGATGAGAGATGGATAGCGATTGAACACCCTGCTCTCCAAAATAGACCACAAAGGCTCGGTAATATGAAGGTGTGGCGACTGGCTGGCAGGGGAGGTGCAACAATTCATCCTCGTGCTCATCTCCTGGAACACAGCATAACCATTGAGGAACGAACACTGCACCATGGGATGGACGTAATCATCCAAACCAGGCCATAATTCTTGAAGGTAACGTGATCTTGCAGGGTTGCTGTGGAACTCGTGGAATACCATGGTACAGCTGCCCAAATCATCGCTGAACTCATGCCGTGTTTCGTTCTCGGGATGTAAACTCGGCCAGAAGTTGGGAATAGTGTGAAATGAGACTCATCTGACCAAATAGTAATCTTCCATTGCTTCATTATCCAAGTTTTATGGCTCCAGCAGGTTTTCCTCTTGTAGGCACTTACATCACTGATGAGTGCTTTTGGAATGTTTTGATGTTGCAGGGTTCTCGAATGTGACATAGCAACTTTTACAACTATCATCCTCTTACTTTTGTCACAACCTTCTTCAATGACTATCCATCATGATCACTCAACACACGACTTACATCAGTGTTGTGAAATAGTGGATGATGTTTTTCCGCTTTCCCTGTATGTAGTATAAATCTTCAAAATGCTGCATCTTGAAAAACCAAACACTTCGGCTACCACGGTTATGGAAGCACTCGTCATACAAGCACCAACAATTTACCCTCATTCAAATTTACATGTGCCATCTGTACCCTTCCCCCCGACACTAGCTTTTCTGAACTACAAAGGTTTGAGTTATTCTCGCAATACGTGCTTCCCTACCACAATCTGCATCATTCTCCACTAACCCCCTGCCCCATACACACTGCAAAGTATGTATGGAACCAGCCTAGTATTCAGGGGCAGTGTCCAGCCATTAATGCCAAGATAACACGTCTGACAGTACTTACAGCAAGCCACGTCGGCACAGTCGTAGTCCTCGAAGCTGACTACATACATAGAAGACCCGCTCTCTACTCCAGTAAGTATCACTCGTTCTATGTGATATACATGGCCGTAGTTTGCAAAATACTGCTGTATGTCATCTGCAGTTAATTTCCCATTATCTTTTTGTACTTTCACTATGATCCTGTCCTTCAGTCTTGTGTTTAACGAAGTGTCAACCTGAAACAAAATAGGAAATATGTTACACAGAACTCTGTCTACCTTTGTTCCACCTGCATTTCACATGATGTTGAGCTAATTGTACATTCAGAATACAATGACAGTTATTTCACAATAGCAACAAAATACTACTCCAACTATACATATCAGTACCTTAACAAAACACAGTTTGTCAAGCCTGTAAAGGCTTTACATGTGATTCAGTTATGTATTATGTTGTTGTTGTTGTTGTCTTCAGTCCAGAGACGGGTTTGATGCAGCTCTTCATGCTACTTATGCAATCTTCTTCATCTCCAAGTAACTACTGCACCCTACATCCTTCTGAATCTGCTTAGTGTATTCATCTCTTGGTCAGCCTCTACAATTTTTACCCTCCATGCTGCTCTCCAGCAGCTCTTCATGCTTCAGAACATGTCCTGTGAACCGATCCCTTCTTCTACTCAAGTCGTGCCACAATTTCCTATTCTCCCCAATTCTACTCATACCTCCTCATTAGTTACATGATCTACCCATCTAATCTTCAGCATTCTTCTGCAGCACCACATTTCAAAAGCTTTTATTCTCTTCTTGTCTGAACAATTTATCATCCTTGTTTCACTTCCATACATGGCTAAACTCCATACAAATACTTTCAGAAAAGGCTTCCTGACAATTACATCTATACTCAATGTTGAGAAATTTCCGTTTTCAAAAACACTTTCCTTGCCATTGCCAGTCTACATTTTATATCCTCTTTACTTTGACCACCATCAGTTATTTTGCTTGCTCCCCAAATAGCAAAACCCATCTACTACTTTATGTGTCTCATTTCCTAATATAATTCCCTCAGCATCACCTGATTTAATTCGACTACATTCCATTATGCCCGTTTTGCTTTTGTTGGTGTTCATCTTATATCCTCCTTTCAAGACACTTTCCATTCCATTTAATTGCTCTTCAAGATCCTTTGCTGTCTCTCCAAATTTTTCTTCAGTTTCCTTTACTGCTTGCTCACTACACAGATTGAATAACAACGGGGATAGGTTACAACCCTGTCTCACTTCCTTCCCAACCACTGCTTCCCTTTCATGCCCCATGACTCTTACAACTGGTTTCTACAAAAATTGTAAATGGTCTTTCACTCCCTGCATTTGACCCCGGATACCTTAAGAATTTGAAAGAGAGTATTCCAGTCAACACTGTCAAAAGCTTTCTCTAAGTCTGCAAATGCTATAAACATAGGTTTGTCTTTCCTTAACCTATCTTCTAATATAAGTCGTAGGGTCAGTATGGCCACGCATGTTCCAACATTTCTACAGAATACAAACTGGTCTTCCCCGAGGTCAGCTTCTATCAGTTTTTCATTCGTCTGTAAAGAATTTGTGTTAGTATTTTGCAGTCATGACTTACTAAACTGATAGTTCGGTAATTTTCACACATGTCAGCACTTGATTTCTGCAGGATTGGAATTATTATATTCTTCTTGAAGTCTGAGGGTCTTTTGCCTGTCTCATACGTCTTCCTCACTAGATGGTAGAGTTCTGTCAGGGCTGGCTCTCCCAAGCCTATAAGTAATTCTAATGGAATGTTGTCAACTCCCGGGGCCTTGTTTCGACTTTGGTGCTCTGTCAAACTCTTCATGCAATATCATATCTCCCATTTCATCTTCATCTACATCCTCTTCCATTTCCGTAATATTGTCTTCAAGTATGTCGCCCTTGTGGAGATCCTCTTCCACCTTTCTGCTTTCTCTTCTTTGCTTCGAACTGGTTTTCCATCCAAGCTCTTGATATTCATGCAAGTGGTTCTCTTTTCTCCAAAGGTCTCTTTAATTTTCTCGTAGGCAGTTATGTATACAGTAGCGAAATAAGCCAAAGTTAGAAACATTGCAGCCTGGTGTTTCCTGAATTGCGAAAAGAGAATCTCCTTAGTGATTATATTGCAAAGGGTTAAAAAATATGATGAAAACTAATGAATTTTTGTGATCAACAGAAAAATCTATATCAGGAGTAAGTGCCCCTCCGCAAAGTGGTTTTCACAATGTGAACAGAGAGTGACTTGCAGCAAAAATTTTCTACTCCGTGGAAACTTTGTATAAAGTGCATGATCACTAAGTCAAAAAATTAGAGCTTTTTTTATCCTGAAGTCTCAAGTCTTTCACAGCCAGATCAACAAATTTTCAACTTAGCCTCAGCTGTCTGATAGATATTATATACCTGGCATGGTTCTTTCCAAACAGTTTTTCCTTAGAACTGTCCTGCCCCTTTTCATTTTCCATTTCTGGCATGCTTTAGGACTGTTCTTTAATACACTTCATAATTCCTAATTCTGCCTTACCAGTTAATTCTCTTCATTTCTGAACAATGTCAGAGCTTTCCAAATATTGCTCCTCTTTCTTCTCTGTCATAGTTTCTGAACCATAATAAATAAGCTCCAAATATCGCATTTTAAAAATCTCTCTGTTCATTTGGTCCCCAGTTCTTGTATTTTTCAAATGCTTCCTTTCCATAAGCTATTCCTTTTGTTGTTTTCTGTTGTAGCTTCCAAAAGCATAAAGTACGATTCCTAAGAAAGTGAAGACATTCACTTGTTCCACGGTTTTTTTCTGTAGTGTTATTTTATTTAAATTATGCACTCAAATTTTTTCCCTTTTTTTATTATTGCCTCTTATTTTTATTTCCTGAGGACCTTCTCCAGTTTGTGCTAGGACTATCTGCATATTTAGTAACTTTCATTCTCCTTTCACCTACTTTTGTTCTGCCTATATCAATCAAGATTTCGTTCAGAGGTCTATGGCCAAAGATATAAAAGAGGGTTGGAGGAATGCAGCAGCATTGTCTCACACCCCTCTTCATATTTATTTGACTTTTGTGCACTCTAACTGTCACTTTGTTTTAAGTATGACATTCTTATAAATGCATAGGCTTCTGCGACCAGAGTCAGTTGACCCTGAAGATGATCACTGTAGCTGTGTTGGTTTCCCCAGTATAGTTTCTTACATTATGACATAGTACGGTACTCAGAAAACTTTCATGTCATATCACACTCTTACAAGTCACCTGCTCTCCCCATCTTTTCCTATTTCTGTATCTGTTTTTCCGTATCTTAGTCAACAGCTTCCATTTAGTCAATTAAAGGTCTTTTCCTCCAGCCTATAAAGGCTACATATGGCTCTCTGTCAACATTATTCCTATGAACATGTTCGTACATCCAACAGTGTCCCAGAGTCCGAAGTCTCAGACTCCAAATTGAACCTAAGACAACTTTTTCTCTATGTCGTTATTCGTTCTTCTCAGTATTATACAGGCACTGGCTTCAGCAGTATCAGTCCTGCAATCCTTCTTTCATCAGGGTATTGCAGCTGCATTACAAAAACTTGTGGATATACAAAGAGTTCAACTTACTTATCGAGAGCACTAGTTTTTCATTGGCACAAATCATTTAGCAAGGCCGAGAACAGGCTGAAGACAAACCTCGTTCAAGGAGGCCTTCAACTTCAAAAACTGATGAAAACGCTGAACATGTGCGTGCGCTCTTAAGAGATTAGACTAATGTTAAACAATAAGGACGATGGGTGATCTGTTAATCTTAAACAGTTTCACCATTCATAAAATTTTGAATGAAGTTTTGCACATACAAAAGGTTTGTGCCAAAATGGTGCAAAAAAAAACTCCAGCAATCTCATTAGTCATTAAACATCGTGTGAGAGCAGAATGGGGCACTCTGCGGAACTCACAGACTTCGAACGTGGTCAGATGATTGGGTGTCACTTGTGTCATACGTCTGTACGTGAGATTTCCACAGTCGTAAACATCCCTAAGTCCATTGTTTCCGATGTGATAGTGAAGTGGAAGTGTGAAGGGACACGTACAGCATGAAAGCGTACAGGCCGACCTCGTCTGTTGAGTGACAGAGACTGCCGACAGTTGAAGAGGGTCGTAACGTGTAATAGACAGCCATCTATCTGGACCATCACACAGTAATTCCAAACTGCATCCGGATCCACAGCAAGTACTATGACAGTTAGGCAGGAGGTGAGAAAACTCGGATTTCATGGTCGAGCGGCTGCTCATAAGCCACACATCATGACGGTAAATGCCAAACAATACCTTACTTAGTGTAAACATTGAATGATTGAACAATGGAAAAATGTGTGGATTGGTTAATCATGGTACACAATGAGGCGATCTGATGGCAGGGTGTGGGTATCACGAATGCCCGGTTAACGTCATCTGCCAGCGTGTGTAGCGCCAGCAGTAAAATTCTGAGGCAGTGATGTCATGATGTGGTCATGTTTTTCACAGAGGGGGCTTGCACCCCTTGTTTTGCGTGGCACTATCACAGCACAGGCCTACATTGATGTTTTAAGCACCTTCTTGCTGTTGAAGAGCAATATGGGGATGGTGATTACATTCTTTCAATATGATTGAGCACCTATTCATAATGCATGGCCTGTGTCAGAGTGATTACACTGTAATAATATCCCTGTAATGGACTGGCCTGCACAGAGTCCTGACCTGGGATGTTTTGGAAAGCCGACTTCGTGTCAGGCCTCACTGACTGACATTGATACCTTTCCTCAGTGTAGCACTCTGTGAAGAATGGGCTGCCATTCCCCAAGAAACCTTCCAGCACCTGACTGAACATATGTCTGTGAGAGTGGAAGCTGTCATGAAGGCTAAGGTTGGGCCAATACCATATTGAATTACCGATGGAGAGCACCATGAACTTGTGTGTAGAGACAAAATGTATTTATGGAAGTGCAAAAGTGATATTTTCTGACACTGAATTCTGAAAGAGAGAAATTTAGATAGACTGTGGAGAAGCTATAGTGTTCTTATGAAGCCCACAGCTCTTCTGATGCGTGCTGCTGTTAGCAATTTGTTATTGTTAGTCATAGCCGATAAGTTGAGGGTATACAATAGCCAATTACACTCACTCAATCTAATCATGGCCTCTCCCCCCCCCCCCCCCCCCCCCCCACCCACCCAACCCCTTTCAGAGTATGTCACGATATCCAAGGTTGTGGTTAGGTTGTGATCTAATAGCACAGCTTAAACTGCTGTGAGAGAAACGAGCAGCAATGAAATTTAAAATCTTTGTTGTTAGAAATATCTGCATTTTTTCTAAATATGTCACCATTTCTAAAGGTGTGGTTAGGCCAGGACCTAATAGCAGCTTTTTTTATGACATATTGAGATTTCTGAGGTGCTAGTTATGGCGGTATCTAACAGATCAGCTTAAACTGCTGTGAGTGAAACAAAATACCAGCTAACTTCATTTACAAAGCATACAAATTATAAATTAGCAATGTGATTGGCTACCCACATCTGACTCATTATTCATTGTGCTTACTTCCCATCATTCGCCAGGGAACCATTATCAATAGCAGCACACAATGGAAAACTGCAGACACCATAAGTTCAGTCTTACTGTACCAGCTAAGGACTTTGTGAAATGAGGAAGGTCTTGGCGGGAAAGAAACGTACTTAATTGTAACGGGCAAAGAGTGACCAGTACAAAGTTAGACGTCACTGTTATTTAAGTAGACACTGGATATGTTGCTCAGTTCTCTGATACAGTATGGAGGCGCAGTCTACTGTTAGCTACCTTTACTAAAAATGACTCAGAGAAGGTCGCTGGGTAACGGAGTGGGGCAGAAAGGACTTTGCTTGATGGGATGAGTGTTTCTTGTGTGGTATTCAGACAAGAGTGTTAAGATCAAAAGGATCTGGACACCTATTAGTGGACATTAATATGGGTTGTACTCACCATTCATCTATATAACCACTTTAATTCTACTTTGCGCATTTTCAATTATGTGACTGTGTATCTGCAGAGGAGTGGCAGCCCATTCTTCCACAAAAGCCAGAACAAGAGAAGGTAATGATGTTCAATGTTGGGGTCTAGAGTGATGTCAACATTCTAACTCATCCCAAAGGTGTTACCAGGTGTAGAAGTATGAAACAGGAATTTCCTTACAGATGGCGCTAGCCATCAGTGTAGGGCCCGTGAGACGATCTGCAGCACCATATGCTTCCTGAAATGGCCGATGAGGAATGTCAACACGCAGTAACCCAAGTTCCATACATCGGTATCTGTTGAAACCCATAAACATGTCAAGTTTTGTGCCTATGAACTATGATGTGAGGACAGTAATGGTTTTCTGTCATCATTCGAAGAAAACTGCTGCAGAATTGCATTGAATGCTTGTCGAAGCTTTCGGCAAACATGCTATTGGGAAAACACAGTGTTTTGAGTGGTTCAAAAAATTCAAAAGTGGCGATTTTGATGTGAGAAATGACGAGTGCGGGAAACCACCAAAAAAATTCAAAGACAGTGAATTGCAGGCTTTATTGGATGAAGGTGGTACTCAAACTCAACAGGTACTCGTGGAACATTTCAATGTGATGCAGAAAGCCATTTCTCTTCAGTTGAAAGCTATGGGAAAGGTGCTGAAAGGGAAAATAGGTTCCACATGAACTGAGTGAAAGACAGCAAGCAAATTGAAAGACCACTTGTGAAATACTGCTCGTCAGGTACAAAAGAAAGACATTTCTCCATCGAATAGTGACAGGTGATGAAAAATGGATATATTTTGAAAATCCTAAGCATCATAAATTGTGATGGAATCCAGGCAAACCATCGACATCTACTACAAGTTCAAATCACTTTGGAAAGAAGGCAGTGCTCTGCGTTTGGTGGGATCAGATGGGTGTCATCTATTATGGGCTGCTAAAGCCTGATGAAACTGTTAACACTGATCGTAACTGGCAGCAAATGATCGATTTAAATCAAGCATTACATGAAAAATGATGAAAATATGGAAAAAGGCAACACAGAGTCATATTGCTCCATGCTAATGCCCCATCACACACAGCAAAATGGGTCAGGGAAACGAGCGAGGCATTCAGTTGGGAAATACTAGGGCATGCGGTTATTCTCCAGACTTGGCTCCATCTGATTGACATCTGTTTGCATCACTGGGACACGTGCTTGCTGACTAACACTTCAATTCATATGAAAATGTACAAAAATGACTCACTGCCTGGTTCACTTCAAAAGAAGAACTGCTTTTCTGGTGTGGCATTCAAAGCCTGCCAGAGGAGTGGGAGATATAAATAGTAATGGTGATTATTTTGAATGAAATACTGTTTATCAGTTTCAAAATACAGCTGTGTAATTGTTGCAAACAAATTTCGGTTTCATATTTCTACACCTGGTACACTGGTTTCAGGCCCGTACTCTGCGCAGTCCAATCCATTTCAGAAATGTTATTGTTCACAAACCATTGCCTCACAGGTACTGCTTTATGACAGGGTCCCTTATCATGCTGATACACTCGTTGTCTCCGAAATGTTCCTCTACTATACACAATACACAAAGCTGTAAAATGTGTCCTTATAGTTCAGCATTAGATGTTTTCTCAAGTGCCATAAGGGGACCACATCATAACCACAAGACACGTCCAGTGGTGTCACCACTGGCGATGTTACATTTCGTTATTGCAGTTAAAATAAAGTACCTTTTGCTTTCTATCTCTCAAGAAACTTTACAAAAATGCACATTGATCATACGACACATTGATCTTGTAGCTCTCAGGGGTATCCTGACATGCTCTCTGTGTGAGGTGCCTCTGGGCATCTCTGTGGTCTGCAGAGCATGATCTGTGCATGCGCTGACATCACTTTGGGTGTGGTGCTCATGTGACTCTCTAGTTTCGCTTATAGTTGCACTTAATTTTATTTGTGGCCAGAAGTTGATTAGGCCGGCACGAGGCTATGTGATAAATTTACCTGGAAAGATGGCATCAGTCATTGTGCCGCCGTGTGTGCGACAGCACTGGATGGTGAACGGAGATGCCACACAATAGGAGAAGAATTAGTCATTCTTAGCTGACAGTGTATGAAGCCATTGATGATTACTACGAGTAGTGCAGTCGGAGCACAAGTGATGCAGCTAATCGTAGTAATGGTTGGATCACTGCTGCAATTGTGTGGTATCCTGGTGATGCAGTGATATCTATTGCAGGTCTGGAGAGTTTTAATAGTAGAGATGTGATTGTTTATCGCACATTTCAGTTGAACGATGTGTACAACTGGGACATGGGTCAGTCGTATTTTACATCTATGGTACCATTTGTGGTTAGTATCAGGAATCATAGAAAAATAAATCAGTTGGAGTCCATTGGTGTATGGTTTAAAGGTGATGGTGTTTGTAAAAATATTGAAGTTTACGGTGATGTTACATTTCATTATCGCAATTACAATAAAGTACCTTTCCTTTACTTATTTCCCGTGAAATTTCTGTTAAAAAAAAAAATACAAATTGATCAGACTACACAATGAGCTTGTCAAGAGCCAAGAAACAATTCTCGGTATTGTAGCTCTCAGGTGCACTCTGGGATGCTCTCTGTGTAAGAATCATCGTTGTAGCTGACTGCTAGCAGCGCTTTGGAACTCACAACTCGTAAGTGATTCCTTTAGCCAATTTCAGACTTCAAGTACTGACTGACACGGACGATTGAACACTGTGGAGGGTGGTTGCAGAGACCTGCTGATCGTACGTCACATAGTTCAGGAGAAATGATGTCATAAACATGAAAAACCAGCTTCTGCTTAAAATCGAGTACTACCAGCTGGACTGCTGGAAGAACTTCTGAACTGCTGATTTCACAAAATTTTTAACAAACACCATCCACCGGTCCCTGTTGGTCATCTGCCCAGTCTCGTTTTAGCTGCGGCTGTTGCTTCACATTTACACTTTACAGTCGCGTCACCGACAGTTAACTTGGCAAGCTGAACAAGGGTTGCAATTTCCCTGATGGATTTGTTACTCAGGCTATGTCCAATGACAAATCTGTGTTCAAAGTCACTCTCCTGGGTGACCCATTCTGCTGTCACTGCATGTCTGCTGACAATACAATACTCTCTGCCTCCTTTCATACTGGCTGGAGCAACTCCTGTGATATCCAATCATCAGTTGCACGTTACATAAGGGTGCCCAGATACTTTTCATTAGGTGTTGTATGAGGGATTGTATATGTCGATAAGATGGTAAAGGAGACATCTCTGTGGACTTTTGTGCAGTCGGGAGAGCTGTGCACAAGATGGTGA
The DNA here is from genome assembly GCF_023864345.2 of Schistocerca serialis cubense. NCBI lineage: Eukaryota > Metazoa > Arthropoda > Insecta > Orthoptera > Acrididae > Schistocerca > Schistocerca serialis. Next base: position 91,499,496 of record NC_064649.1, read on the forward strand.
AATATGATCAAGAAGTTGAACATTACAGACGTATCGCACACAGCCATTGAACACAGCTCCGAGCACTGTTAGCTTTCCTGAGAAAGACCCTTCAGTATAACACAGCTATAATCATCAATTGGAAGTATAAGCATTTGTATAAGTTTCCCTTTAAGTCCAAAATGGAAGATGTTGTCACATTTTCATATGGAAGGGAGAGATGTTGATGCTGTCTTGCACATTGCAATTATGTGTTCAGCCCAGTTTAGGTTTTCATCATCAGGGTGGCGCACGAAATGTGTTACCAATTGTTTCTTTCACAATTTACGACGCACATTAGATATCCCGCTGGGGTCTCTACAGCAGTACCAGTAGAGCTTTGAAAAACAAATGAGTTACGAAATGACTTGTAATTCACGATACTGCCACTAGGAGACTAGTAAGCAGCAATGGCTGACAATGGAAGACTGATGACACAGCAATGATCGGCAATTGTGTTACTTTTTCATGGAACGAAAAGCATTGTTGTGATTCTGAGGCGTTTTCGACAATAGTTTAACAAACGATGGGTACCTTGCAAGAAGATCATCCACAGGTTGTACGATAAATTTGTACAGGAAGGAACAGTATTGGAAGCGAAGCGACCTCAGCCTAAGCCTGTTTGTTCACCGGAGAATATTGAAGCGGTACTAGCTGCTGTACAGAGAAATCCCGGGCAATCATGTAGAAAGGCAGCAGTGCAACTGGGAATATCCAGACACTCCGTTCAACACATTCTTAAAAGTGACCTCCATATGTACCCATGCAAGATGACCTGTGCACAGAAGCTCGCTGAAGAACACAAGCAGCAGAGACTACTGTTTGCTCAGTGGGCGGAAGATTGGGAAGAAACTCTCAACGACGTTCAGTTTTCAGACGAAGCACATTTTCATTTAGACGGTGTGGTTAACAAACAGAATGTACGCTTTTGCGCCACTGAAAACCCACAAGTGCTTCATGAACGACAACATTATGCTCTCAGGATTACAGCGTGGGCAGCAATTTCCAGTCACGGACTTATTGGACCCTTTCTCTTTGAAGAAACTGTGAACAGCGAGCGTTATTTGAGCATGCTTCGCAATAGCTTCATTCCACAGCTTCTTGCTGCTGCCTTGCCCTTCAACACGCAGTGGCTCATGCAAGATGGAGCAAGGCCACATACTGCAAACACTGTGTTTGGAGTTTTTACATGAGCATTTCGACATGCCGATCATTTCACTCAAGTTTCCAGGTCGCTTCAATGATGGACAAAATTGGCCCCCCAATAGACCAGACCTCAATCCATGTGATTTTTTCCTTTGGGGGCACCTAAAAGAAAAAATTTTCCCCGAAACATTCACGTGATTTAATGGAGCTCAGAAGACTTATTCTTCAAGCTTGCAGTGAAATTACGGAAGACATGTGCCATAGCGTAATCACTAACTTTAGTGTTCGTTTGAAGGAAGTTAGGAAACGAAATGGTGAACATATTGAGCATGTGCTGAGTTAGAACAAATCTCCATCGACAGCTCTTCATTGTAGTATATCTTCCTTTCAGGTTGTATTGACAATAAAGTTTATATTGAAAAACAAAATGGTAACACATTTCGGGTGCCACCCTGTATATCTAGACTATTTGATGAGGAAGAGACATTTAAATTTCTCATTCAGGACTAAGAGCAGTAGTCTCTCCCAATATTTCAGGTTAATTAACCTCAAATGACCATTAGAGTTCTGGACAGATTGCACAATATTCCTGTATTTCCTGCCCATTTTGATAATGCACTCCAGTCAACTTTGATAGTCGCAATAGCTGTCTTCAGACTGATTGGTTTTTCACTTAGGTGTAACTGGAGGTGATGTGGTATTCACAGTAGGACAAGACTGATGAACCATCATTGATGTACAATGAGAAGAGTGTCAGACCAAGTACTGAACCCTGATGGGCGTCTGATACTGCCAGTCTCCGTTGTGACTTAGTGTGTATTTTCAAGCATTTGGAGACAAATTTGAGATTCCAAGTTTGGAAGCTGACATTATCAAAGATTTTGTGCCACATTTTTAAAAATGTAATACCTGTAAGGCAACAGAACAGCAGCCAGAAAGAATAAGTTTTGTAGGAAGTATTTACAGTACAAAGGAGACACCACAGGAAGGGCTTCGGTTTGGCCGTGGGCCATAAATGTTGCAAAGACTCCCACAGTGTGACATGAGCTCATGTGGAGAGCCGCACGGCATGGCAGTGCATTGATGGTGACCGTACACAATCACACACGAGACCCAGCAGAGCGATGGCCAGAAGTTCCAATGTGGCAGTGGTTATATGGCCTACCATACAGTACAAAGGCAGAGGCGGCAGTGACTGAAGAAGAGTTCAATTCAGACAGCTGTCCAGGAGGGACATCTGTGCAGGTCAGGGGCTGGGGCCTGGACTAGTAGTATTCGCTCCGGCTCTGCTTGCATTCATATTTAACTACGTACCTCCTTCAAAAGAATTGTGTAAAATCAGGAACAGTGTACTTTCATGCAGGTCATTTATTCAGCTTTGCTCAGACAAGCATTAACAATTGTAATTATTCAAGTCTTGTCGATTTGATCGTATGTTACCCTATCGAGCTCCATAACTCCTTCAAAATATTCAGTTAGCCTTCCACACATTAGCTGATAGGACACACAATCCTCAGTTTCCTATGTCATAAAATGCCTAGATTGCTCGCTGGATGCAACGTTAGCTAAAATCCACAAATCACACAGCAGTCACCTCTTGTCTTCTCACAGATAGCTTTATGATGTCTGCTACTTTTATTAAAGAAAATGTTGCACTGTGATGTTTGTGGAACTTGTATAGTAGATTGTTCATAATTAAGTTTTTGGTAAGCTGGCTTTGGACTTATGTCCTAAGGCTTTGGACAGTGTTGGGAGAATACAAATTAGGCAGCAAACAGAGGGTGATTTTTTAATTACTTTTACCAGAACAGAATCTGTGTGTGTGTGTGTGTGTGTGTGTGTGTGTGTGTGTGTGTGTGTGTGTGTGTGTATGTGTGTGTGTGTTTGTGTGTGTGTGTGTGTGTGTGTGTGTGTGTGTGCACACACACACATGAGCGAGGCGTGCGACAACAAACTGCAGACACATTTCTCATTAGCTATACATGTTAGGCATGTCAGTTCTTTTTAAATTTTTACTCACATCTCTTGAACTGCCACGGTAAGTAACAAACTCGACTCCAGACTCCACCACATGTGGTCGGGCTGCTTGGATGGCATCCACTGCTTGTTTCGTATTGAATTCCATTACAGCATATCGCTGTGATCTCCTGGAGGAGAAAATCAGTGTATTATTTCAGAACTAAAGAATTTATTTAAACATTTATCAGACACAGTGTATATCTATTTTTCACCTACACTGGCTGTTTATCTACGGTATCACACTTGTTCTACAGTTTGTACTTGTAGCCATCAAAGTCGGTGTTCTTAAACATAAGTTATGAAAAGATATGTGTGCGTGCTGTGAAGGCCTCTAATGAATGTTTTAAAGGTGTCAACAGGCTATGGAAAGTTCTGCTAGCAAATAGAAGCAAATGCATAAATACGTGCGTGCACACCCCTGCCCTCCTGTCTACCTCACACAAACACACACACACACCAACACTGGTACATTGTTTGGCTGAGCACACAATGGCGGGAGTGCAGTTTGGTTGGTATACTTGGGTAATCTCACGCAACGAATGACGATTATAATGTGCAGGTGTGGACTGTGGTGACAGAACAGAGATAGGAGAGACTGTGGGGTAGACAAGGCATTTGCAGGGCATCTTCGTTGAATGAACCCTACGCACACCACATGCTACACAAGAGATGGCACATTTAAACCTTCCACCAGCAAGCTGGCGCTCGCTGGCTCCGAGGGACGGGAGGAGATGGATGGAAGGGGATGGTGGGGGTGCTACGCATACATGTCACCAGAGGATGCCAAATTCACATAACCTCACTGTCTGCGACTGATAGAACGGCACATCTTTTTAAGTAGCTGCACTCAGAGCTTTGCCCCAGCTTCAATGAATCTCTAGACTTGTATTAACCTCTGTACGGAAGACTCCAGCAAGAAAATATATCGACATAGCATGACACTACCTAGCATATTACTATTGTACCAGCATTTGATTTTATCAAGAACATTACTATTATTGTATGAAATGTGATCAAAAAGAAACAGAATTTTTTTATTACAGAATCTTTATTTATTCAACAACATCAACTTCATCCCCTTCAAAGTAATCACCCTTAGATACAATACGCTTGTGCCAACACTTTTTCCAATCTTGGAAGCACTTCTGGAACTCACTTTTCATTATGGTGTTCAGCTCCTTCAACGATTCTCTTCATCCTCGGCAATAAAAAGAAGTTTCAGGGGCCATGCCCGGCAAATACCGTGCCTGAGGCAAAATAAAGATTTTGTTTTCTGTCAAAAAATCACTAACAAGCAATGAAGTGTGAGTGGGAGTTATTGACTGTACAACCATTAGGCAGGTACTCATGATGCACTATCTCACTGTAATTGAAGAAAACAGTGACAAGAACCTTCATATCTGGTCGAACTTGTCGTATGTTTTTCAGTCTTGGCTCTCTAGGTAGTTTCCATCATAATGATCGGGCCTCAGTTTCAACGTCATACCTGTATATCCATGTTTTGTCACTTGTTATAACCTTCTTTAGACGTTCTAGATCATGTTGACTTCATTCAGCAATTTCTGAGTGATGTACTGGGTGATCAAAGAGTCAGTATTAATTTGAAAACTTAATAAACCACGGAATAATGTAGATAGAGAGGTAAAAATTGACACACATGCTTGGAATGACATGGGGTTTTATTAGAACAAAAGAAAAGGAAAAAAAAGTTCACAAAACGTCCAACAGATGGCGCTGGACAGCAAAACGTCAGTGACTGCGCACGACACTCATGTATAAAAGGACCTGTAATGAGAGAGAGAATCACATGCACCAGCAGTCGCAGCATGTTGACGTTACCTGAAAAGGCGCTCTTAGTGAAGCTGTATTATCAGAATGGGGAATGTGCTAGTTCAGCGTTATGATCCTATCGCCATAGGAAGGGGATTCGAATGGGTAAAGGTCCGTTGACAAATGCAGCTGTGGCGAGAATGATTTTGAAGTTCGAAGCCACGGGTTGTTTAGACGATAGACGCCGTAGTGGCCGACCGAGCACAAGGCGTAATGCTGCTGAGAAAGTTCAGGACGAAATGGAGACTGTAGCAGGTGTTTGCGGTGTGGGTGTTTCAAAAGATGGTGGAAGATGACGATTGGTTGAGTAACGTGTTGTGGACCGACAAAGCTCATTTCACACTCCGAGGGTCTGTCAACACCCACAACTGCAGAATTTGGGCTACCGAAAATCCTAGAACTGTCGTGGAAACTCCATTGCACGACAAAAAAGTCACGGTATGGGTTGGATTTACCACATCTACCGTAATCGGGCCTTTTTTCTTCTAGGAAATGCGTGATTCTGGTTTTGGAACTGCTACCGTGATGGGTGAGAGGTACGCCAATATGTTACAGAATCGTATCATCCCCAGCCTGGCTGATAAACACCTGCTCGAACGTACAATGTTTATGCAGGATGGTGCTCCACCCCATATTGCTAGACGCGAGAAAGATCTCTTGCGCGCGTCGTTTGGTGATGATCGTGTGCTGAGCCGCCACTTTCATCATGCTTGGCCTCCCAGGTCCCCAGACCTCAGTCCATGCGATTATTGGCTTTGGGGTTACCTAAAGTCACAAGTGTATCGTGATCAACCGACATCTCTAGGGATGCTCAAAGACAACATCTGACGTCAGTTCCTCACCATAACTCCGAACATGCTTTACAGCACTGTTCACAACATTATTCCTTGACTACAGCTATTGTTGAGGAGTGATGGTGGACATATTGAGCATTTCCTGTAAAGAACATAATCTTTGCTTTGTCTTAATTTGTTATGCTAATTAAAGCTATTCTGATCAGATGAAGCGCCACGGACATTTTTTGAACTTTTGTATTTTTATGGTTCTAATAAAACCCCCTGGCATTCCAAGCATATGTGTCAATTTGTACCTCTCTACATTATTCTGTGATTTATTCAGTTTTCAAATTTATACTGACTTTTTGATCACCCGGTATTTGTAACATAATTTTTGGTTGAAATTCAACAATTTTGGAACAAACTTCACTGCTACACGGGGTTTCATGACAAAAATGTCCAAAAAAACTACTTGTCATGAGCCAAAGGATAGGTCAACATCATCAGCAACCTCTGTGATGGTGATTCTGCCATTTTCCAGGACCATTTTCTTTACTTCTTCCACATTGTTGTCAGGAACTAATGTACCAGGGCATCCAGGGTGGTCATCATCTTCAACATCTTTCCAACCCCCTTTGAAATGTTTATACTAGTTGTAAACACTTGTCTTACAGTAGATTTGCAAAAACCCACAGTCAATATTTTGAATGCAGTGCTGCACTTTATTTCACATTTTGAGCAAAATTTAATGTAAATTATTTGATCCATCTTTCTCAAAAATAAAAATTCACTGAATGCTTCAAAACATGCACAACGTTTTTGACTGTCAACAAAAACTAAACATTCAAAACAGCTGAAAATACAAACATACATCAGGGCCATGTGTGCCAACAATACAAAAAAAATTGAAAACTGGATGTATAAAGCCAAAGCCCGCAAAATAAAAATACTCCCATTACTTTCTGATCACACTTCATATACAACTTAGGACCACCAAAGATGTCACAGCAATTCAAATTTGTGTGTGGCTCAGCTCAGTGGTAAAGTGCCAGCCTACAAATCCAAAGGTCTCTGGTTTGATCACATCTATAATTTATCAGTTCTCTCACCTCTGCCAAAGTTCATCAATGTGAAAAATGTTGAGTAATATTTGGTTTGGAATCTAGTTCCCCCTATGACTATCTGGGTCAGAGGAAGGCCACGGGATATTGCATCAGACAGGACTGTCTAGTAAAGCACTGTGTTGCTCAACACAATATTTGGACTCGTGACTGCTTTACTTGTACAGGGTGTTACAGAAACGACTTTAAAACTTCAAAAATTCATATAAATTTATTGAAAGATGTTATAGAGTTGGGTTTAGTGTTACTTTGAAGGGAAACCCATCAAGTTTTTTTACTTTAAACTAAAGATGTTGTATGTAGCTTCCGTTAGTTATCCTGCACACATCCATCGGAAGTCAATTTCTTCCAGACTTGCTGTAGCATTGCAGGTGTAACTTGCTCACTCGGTGTAAATTCTTTTTCTAAGTTCAGGTAGAGAAGCCGGCGCAGGAGGTACAAACACAATATCCTTGATGGGGGGGGGGGGGGGGGGGGGGGGAAATCGAGTGGTGTAAGGTCTGGGGAATGTAGGAGCCATTAAATTGGCGCATCAAGCCAATCCATTGACCTGGAAAGTGGTCACTGATAAAATCCCGGACGTCTGCCAGGTAGTAGGGTGGTGCACCATCTTGCACGAAGTAAACATTTCATTCTTGGTCATCCACATCGATCTGTGGTATAAAAAATTGTTGAACATATCCAGGTACACTATCCTGTTGATGGTTCTCTCACACAAAAAAAGGGGGCTACTCTTTGTTCTGGCTCAATGCACAAAAAACGTTCAGTTTAGGGCATTCAAAAATGCGTTGCAGTGTTAAATGTGGATTTTCACTGCCCTAAATCCTACAGTTATGTGTGTTAACCTTGGCACTTAAGTGAAAAGTTAACTTGTCTGAAAAGATGATTTTGTCCAATAAATATTCATCCTCTTGTAATCGGTTTAACATATCCATACAGAAGTTCTTGCAAGCAATTTTATCAGTGTCTTTTATTGCTTGTATGATCATCAGTCTGTACGGTTTCAAATGCAAATGTTTTCTCAACACACGCCAAACAGTTGTATGTGGGATTTGCAATTTACGAGACGCATGCCCGGTCAATTTTGTAGGGCTGTTGACAAAACATTGTCTCACTTGTTCAACGATATCGTCAGATATGCTTGGATGATCTTCCAACCAAAACACATAGCTAGAATGCTTGTGTCCAGTGAAGGCAGCAACCTCTAATGCAGCTGCTGCTAGCGTTCCTTACACTGTGATTCAGTACTAGTGAACTACGTGAGACGAAACGTGATGTATTTCCCTACAAATTGACACTACAATCACCTATGTAGGTACTATGAACTAATTTATATGAATTTTCAAAGTTGTAAAGTCCTTTTTGAAACAACCTGTATATCTCAACTAGTGAACCCTCCAATGCTTCGCAATTTAAATGTGTATGGGAATTGTATATATGTTCCAATCTCCTTCTCCTCCTTCCTCTCTTTATCCCTCTCTTCCTCCCCCATCCCTCTATCCACTATCCACCTCCCGCTCCTTCACTATCTCTGTCCATCACCTCCCCCTCCCCCCCCCCCCCCCCCCCACTCCCTGTACATCTCTTACCCCAGTGGCTGTCTATCTATCTTCACCTCCCTCATCTCTCTGTCCATATCTTCCCTCCCCTTCTTTATATCCATTTCCTCCCCCCCCCCCTGTTCTCTTTATATCTCCTGCCCCCCCCCCCCTCTTTCTCTGACCTTATTTATCGTTATTGCAAACAGAAACTTGATGGAAATAGAAGTCATAATGAATGGGTGAAGCAGTTGGAGTCATTAGTACATAGGGTATGAGGGAGAGACCTTTCCAACTGCTGTGAGGATTGAATCTTTAATGACAGTATTTTGCATGGTTTTAATCTACAAACAGGCAGGATTATAAAGTTAGCCATAAACACAACTTTCCCGTTTTCTGTTAAAAATGACAAAACAGAACCACACATTTTCACAGCACAGCTTAGCACGTTCTTTCTCACAGCCAGTTTAATGGAAAGTGTTTATTGTATAACATATCTATATCTCCAGTGGTTTAGGCTACGCATTTGTCTGTCTGTCAGTCAGTTGAGGAGAGATTCACCCAACCAAATCTTACCCAGAATTTGTGTGAATTGACAAAAACTGTTTCAGTAAGTTTTATTGAAATAAAATAATCTGTATTAATTGTTACGGAATCATAATGGATCACATCTCAGAAATTCTTATTCGACTGGCCTCCAAACGCTGTCTGCGGTCTTCATCAGTTTCATTGAGTCAACAGTCATGCAGTTGGCTTGCGTCGCGCATATGCCGACCAATATTTCGACATTTCACTGGTGGTATTTTTTCAAAGATATAAATTATGAACTTAAATAAATGGAATGTTTGCAATACACCAAATTACCACAAATTGACATTAATTCAATCTCTGCAACACACCAAAGAGATGATCACCACTGATAACACATTGAAATACAGAGTGTGTTCCGTAAGTAATGCGACCAATTTTTTTCTGACACAACGGTACACCTCAGCGTGTTGTAACCGGCTGGGCTAAATGGAGGGGGGGTGTTAGCTTCAAAACGCTCTTTGTCTCATTCGGCTGGCTGCTGGAGAGTCAGGTTTTGAGTTTATGTAACACGTCACAATGGATTATTCTGTAGAGAAACGGTACGCTATCAAATTTTGCATTAAACTTGGGAAGTCTGCCACTGAAATGTTTCCATTACTTCAGGATGCCTTTGAGACTGATTGCTTGTCCAAATCACAAGTTTTCTGATGGCACAAGTCATCCATGGAGGGCCAAGAGATCACTGACGAACCTCGCAGTGGACGGCCATCAACCGCACGAGTCGACGAAAATGTGACGCGTGAGCCTTCAATTGATAGCACAAACTCTAAGCATGTCAAAAACAACCGTTTTCCGCATTGTGACCAAAGATTTGAACATGAAAAAGGTGTGTGCCAAACTCGTCCCAAAAGTGTTGACCGACGAGCACAAGCACATGCGAGTGCTTCGGTGCCGAGAAATGTTGGAAATGTGTGAGAATGATCCTCATTTTTTAAACTCGGTTATCACTGGTGATGAGTCGTGGATTTTTGAGTACGACCCTGAGACAAAAAGGTAGAGTTCAGAGTGGCACACCCCATCGTCGCCCCGTCCCAAGAAGGCACACATGAGCAAGTCCAGGCTCAAAATCATGCTCATTGTCTTCTTTGACATCAGAGGCACTTTCCATCACAAATTCTTACCTGCTGACACTACAGTGAACTCAGCTTTCTGTTTGAAAGTGCTCAAAAGACTGGAAAGGAGGGTCTCACGCTGCCGAAGCGACATCAAGGACACGTGAAAAGTTCACCGCGGCAACACACCGAGTCAGAATGCCTTCACTGTCAATGACTTCCTGGCCAGGACTAAGACCCCATTCGTTTCTCAGCCTCCCTACAGTCCTGACCTGGCTCCCGCTGACTATTTTTTGTTTTCTCAGTTAAAAGGAGTCATGAAAGGAAAACATTGGGACATGATTGAAAGCATCCAGACACATGTTACATCATCTCTAAAGGCATTCCAGGATGCCTTCCAGGCATGGAAACACTACCTCCTGAAGTGTATCGATGCAAGAGGTTGCTATTTTGAAAATTTTTTATTATTTGTACGAATATATTCAATAAATGATTTTTTATGACTTTGGTCACATTACTTATGGAACACCCCTTGTATATCTTTCAATTGTTCTCTTTTTCACAAAATATTTATATTCAATGCAGAATTTGTAGCTGTTATGAAAAAATGTGACAGCAGAATTGTCAAACTGGCCATCTCATTTCTTTCATTGAGATTTTCATATGAAGATCCCATCCAAATTTCCAACTTTTCTGGTGGATTTTCCCAACATTTTCTTTCATACAAACCCTGTTCTGGCCGATACGAGTTGTGTGGACAGGGGCCCTGTCATCTTCGAGATTAGTAAACTGTGTGAACAAGGCACTGTTGTCACAGAACACATCATCACCAATGGGGAACAAGCATTGCGTCTTAGGATGGACCTGATCAGCCGAAAGGGGCACATCGGCCTAGGCAGTAATGCAACCCTGTGGAGTAACCTTGAGGTTCATCAAACACCTGCCTTGTTTCACTCTTAAGATATAAGCTCAGCGAGAAGATGGAAACAGTGTGAAACAACACCCATTTGACTCCCTTTTCCATTGCTCAGTAGTCAAGAGTTTATGGCTTTGGCATCACATTTTCCCATTATTGGCATTTCCGTCATTGAGAAGTGGTTCTGGAATTGCAGCTCATCCTGCACAAACATCTGTCACAATCATTCAACGCACACTTTCAACCATTTGTGACATAGGAGATGATGTTCTTCCATTTCCCGTGAATGCAGTACAGATCTTCAATACAGTGCCTCTTGAAAGACAACACCCCTTTTGGTACCATGGTTATGGAAGCACCCATTATATGAGTGCCAATGATTTGCCCATGTTCAAATTCACTAAGCTCCGACTTAATGCGTGTACAACTATGCAAAACACTATTCTGACCACAACTGACCCTTGCAACATATTGACACCCTCGCATAGGCCGTCCACGGTCAAATACACTACTGACCATTAAAATTGCTACCAAGAAGAAATGCAGATGATAAACGGGTATTCATTGGACAAATATATTATACTAGAACTGACATGTGATACATTTTCACACAATTTGGGTGCATAGATCCTGAGAAATCGGTACACAGAACAACCATCTCTGGCCGTAATAACGCCCTTGATATGCCTGGGGTTTGAGTGAAACAGAGCTTGGATGACGTGTACAGGTACAGCTGCCTATGCAGCTTCAACACAATACCACAGTTCATCAAGAGTAGTGACTGGTGTATTGTGACAAGCCAGTTGCTCAGCCACCATTGACCAGATGTTTTCAGTTGGTGAGAGATCTGGAGAATGTGCTGGCCAGGGCAGCAGTCGAACATTTTCTGTATCCAGAAAGGCCCGTACAATGTGGTTGTGCATTATTCTGCTGAAGTGTGTGTTTTCGCAGGGATCAAATTAAGGGTAGAGCCATGGGTCGTAACACATCTGAAATGTAACGTCCACTGTTCAAAGTGCCGTCAATGCGAACAAGAGGAGACCGAGACGTGCAGCCAGTGGCACCTTATACCATCACACTGGGTGACACGTCAGTATGGCGATGATGAATACACGCATCCAATGTACGTTCACCGCAGCATCGCCAAACACGGATGCCACCATCATGATGCTATAAACAGAACCTGGATTCATCCGGAAAAAAAAAAAAGAAAAGAAAATGACGTTTTGCCATTCATGCACCCAGGTTTGTCATTGAGTACACCATCACAGGCCCTCCTGTCTGTAATGCAGCGTCAAGGGTAACCACAGCCATGGTCTCTGAGCTGATAGTCCATGCTGCTGCAAACGTTGCCGAACTGTTTGTGCAGGTGGTTGTTGTCTTGCAAACGTCCCCATCTATTGACTCGGGGATCAAGACGTTGCTGCACAATCCGTTACAGCCATGCGGATAAGATGCCTGTCATCTCAACTGCTAGTGATACGAGACTGTTGGGATCCAGCACGGCATTCCATATTATCCTCCTGACTGCACCGATTCGATATTGTGCTAACAGTCATTGGATCTCGAACAACGCAAGCAGCAATGTCACGATACGATAAACCGCAATCGCGATAGGCTACAATCTGACCTTTATCAAAGTCGGAAACGTGAAGGTACACATTTCTCCTCCTTACACGAGGCATCAAAACAACGTTTCACCAGGCAACGCCGGTCAACTGCTGTTTGTGTATGAGAAATCTGTTGGAAACTTTCCTCATGTCAGCACGTTGTAGGTGTCGCCACCAGCGCTAACCTCCTGTGAATGCTCTGAAAATTTAATCATTTGCATATCACAGCACCTTCTTCCTGTCGGTAAATTTTGCATCTGTAGCACGTCATCTTCATGGTGTTGCAATTTTAATGGGCAGTAGTGTACAACAGCGCAATCTGCAGGCTTGGCTAGCAACTGCATTTACGTTCAAGTATGCATTTCACACTGTGTTTCTATATTCTTGTTCAAACCCTCTATGCCTAGCCCTTACTTGACTGTAAATTCAATTCTCAGGGACGTTGGTATCAATGGGACATATAATGACAAAACGTATTTCCTCTGTTTCAGTTTGCAGCCATACCACATATAAAGGCAATGTGAAAACTAACTGGCCTCACCATTGTCCTTTTTTCCTTTCATTTTCACTGAAGGTGCTTGGTGAAACGTAATTACACAGAGAGGACACATTTTTGTCACTCATCTTGCTAATTATTTATTTTTGGGACATATTTTTCTGATTGTTAGAGTACTGACTACCATAGCTTACAACAAAGATATCGTGTGTAATGGTACAAAAATGAACTGTGAAGAATTTATGAACATCAAAGAAATTAACTGCTAATGCTAAATAAGCAACATAAGAATAAAACATTTACAACCACGGAGTACTAAATGACTAAAATTCTTACTGAACAACACAAAAACAACAGATGGGCAGTGCACTTCAATTTTTGACATGCTACAATGAAGAAGGCGATGGTTTTGTTTCTCGGATAGTCACGGTGGATGAAACTTGGGGGGTATTGTACGACACCCCTGAAACAAAACAGCAACCAATGGAATGGGAGCACACTTTATCCCCTACAAAGGTTAAGCCTAAGCAAATCTTGATCCCTCGAAAAGTCATGTGCACCGTTTTTTGGAACAGAAAAGGCAGAACGGTGGAAGGAGTATATAGAGGGTCTATACAAGGGCGATGTTCTTGAGGACAATATTATAGAATTGGAAGAGAATGTAGATGAAGGTGAATGGGAGATATGATACTGCATGAAGAGTTTGACAGAGCACTGAAAGATCTAAGTCAAAACAAGAAAAGTTCGGAGTAGGTATTAAAATCCAGGGAGAAGAAATAAAAACTTTGAGGTTCGCCGATGACATTGTAATTCTGTCAGAGACAGCAAAAGACTTGGAAGAGCAGTTGCATAGAATGGACAGTGTCTTGAAAGGAGGGTATAAGATGAACATCAACAAAAGCAAAACGAGGATAATGGAATGTAGTCGAATTAAGTCGGGTGAGGCTGAGGGAATTAGATTAGGAAATGAGACTCTTAAAGTAGTAAAGGATTTTTGCTATTTGGGGAGCAAAATAACTGATGATGGTCGAAGTAGAGAAGATATAAAATGTAGACTGGCAATGGCAAGGAAAGCCTTTCTGAAGAAGAGAAATTTGTTAACATCGAGTTTAGATTTAAATGTCAGGAAGTCGTTTCTGAAAGTATTTGTATGGAGTGTAGCCATGTATAGAAGTGAAACGTGGACGATAAATAGTTTAGACAAGAAGAGTTTAGAAGCTTTCAAAATCTGGTGCTACAGAAGAATGCTGAAGATTAGATGGGTAGATCACGTAACTAATGAGGAGGTATTGAATAGAATAGGAGAGAAGAGAAATTTGTGGCACAACTTGACTAGAAGAAGGGATCAGTTGGTAGGGCGTATTCTGAGGCATCAAGGTATCACCAATTTAGTACTGGAGGTCAGCGTGGAGGGTAAAAATCATAGTGGGAGACCAAGGGATGAGTACACTAAACAGATCCAGAAGGAGGAAAGAAGTTCCGTTCTGATGAAGAGGCGTGCCACGTGGTGCATGAGTGGTTGCGCGGACAGCTAAAAGAATTTTTTTCTATAGGAATTTATGTACTTTGTAAGCGCTGGAGGTACTGGGAGATGAAGAAGCTTGCACAGGATAGAGAAGCATGGAGAACTGCATCAAACCAGTCTCTGGAATGAAAACCACAACAACAACAACAGCAGCAGCATGGGAACTGGAGCTTTATTAACGCTACTTACAAGTTGCCTTTAGTCTTCAAAAATACTTCATACTTCCCAGTTTCATCCCCATCTCCCCCTCCTCCACAAACTATCGTATGGGTGCACTGAGCACACAGCTTTTATCTGCCAAGAAGCATCAAATCTGTGTACACATACATACGAGGGTGAGTCAAATGAAAACCTTAAATTTGTAATAACAAATCGAAATTTCGCACCGTTATCCTGTAAGTTGGTAAGCGTGCTACATACAGTGTGAAGAATGGCCTTTAGGTGGCAGCATAGTGCAGATACACACATACCATTGCAGTATCAGTATACAGATGGCCGTCCCACTTGCAACTTGCACTAGGGAAGAACAGTGTTCTGTTATTCGGTTTTTGCTTAGTGAAGGTTTGAAACCTATTGAAATTCATCGATGAATGAAGGTTAGTACAGTGATGCATGTTTGTCACAGCAGCAAGTCTGCGAATGGAGTAGGAAGTTCGTAGAAGAACTTCTTCCTTGCTTTGAACAAGAAGGTGATGGCTTCCTTGCAAGAATCATTACTGGGGACAAAACCTGGGTTTACTTCCACCAACCAGAAACAAAGAGAGCAAGCAAGGAATGGCACCATTCCTCATCACCAAAACCAAAGATGTTTCGATGAGAACCATCAGCAGGGAACGTTATGCTGACTCTCTTTTGGGACGAAAAAGACGTCATTTTGGAGCATTACATGCCTAGAGGGGACCGCTGTCACCAGTGCATCATACACAGACCTCCTAAAAAATCATCTGCAGCCTGCAATCTAATCAAAGCGATGTGGATTGCTGTCAGCAGATGTCTTTTTGCAACATGACAATGCAAGGTCCAACACTGCCCGTACAACAGTTGCAACAATCACAGACCTGCGAGTGTCTTCCTCATTCACCATACTCACCAGACCTTGCCCCCACATGGTTTCCATATGTTTGGACCACTCAAAGACGCAATGGGAGGAAAGAAGTTCCATTCTGATGAAGAGGTATGCCACGTGGTGCATGAGTGGTTGCGTGGACAACTAAAAGAGTTTTTTTTCTATAGGAATTTATGCACTTTGTAAGCGCTGGAGGACTTGCATTGAGCATGGGGGAAATTATGTTGAAAAGTGTTACAGCTTTGTACCACTTCTGCACAATAAAACATATTTAAGGTTTTCATTTGACTCACTCTCATATAAAGCAGCTTTTTTAAAAAAAAAAAACTTAGTTATGTATACAGATAATTTGCTCTCAGTTCTGATGAGAGAGTTTGCGAGTATCAAAATATCAAACATAAATGGCTGTATATTTTGAATGAGTTGACTTAGAAGCTTAAATTTTTTACAGCACCAAGGGACTGTAGATGTTCGTATTTGACATAAATTTCAATATGATATCTCTACCTGGTGCTGAGAAAAATTGTCTTAATAGAGGGACAACAAATGGAAAAAAGGGACATAATTACAAACTAACAAATTTTTTATTTCTTCCTTTACTTGCACTATGAAACCTGTTTTTATCTGTTATTACTTTTATGTTGTAAGTTCATGTACTGACACATTCCATGACCTTGGAGATTTGCTCCTCAATTTGGTCCTACGGAACATGATGTGTAAATAAAAAATAAATAAAAACCTAGCTTCTTGCCAAATATTATGATTCCAGGTCAGTGGGGAGTTCACTATGGGGTTTGATGAATGGATTGAGTTTGCGAGTATTAAAATACTGACGAATGGCCACATCCTTTCCTTCCATTGACTTAGAAGCTTAAATTCTTTTCGTTGCCTAGCAACCACAGACCTTAGTACGTAATATAAATTTCAACTTGATACATCTATTCATTCCTGAGAAAAAGGGTTCTTAACAGTTGGACAGACAGACAGGCAGAGAACATTTTTTATGCTTTTGCAGGAACGGAAGTACAACTACTCATCAAAATATATAGGGTACATTTTTATTTTTTACTTTTTTTATGCTTAACTTGCTGTTACACTATTGTTCTCATGTTCATGAAACATAGTTCTCTAATGTGATCCATATTTGATGCATTTGGTCAAGACTCAGTGAAATGTACTGCAGAAGATTTGATGATGGCAACATTGTTATCACAATAAATGCTGTACAATAGTGATCTTGGTTCTTTGAAGTTGTATTTCTGTTTCTAAATTAATCTAGACCACCCCCTAACTTGACAATGTTAAGCGTATATATTATGCTTTTGATGGATGACGAATGCAACGTACATTGTAATGGTAAAAAGATATTTTTTGTGTGACATAATTACAATTTCACAATTTTCAGTTTTTTTTTCTGTGAAACCTTGCTTCTTGCTACATTTCATGGTTCTGTGTCAATAGGAGGTATCCTGTAGGCTTTGATGAGTTTTTACGAATCAAAATATGTCACATAAATGGCCGAATAGTTTGACTGCATTGACTTTGAAGCTTAAAATTTTTATCCTGCGAAGGGATCATAGATCTTAATATGTGACATAAATTTCAACTTGATACATCTACTTGTTCCTGAGAAAAAGGATTCTTAACAGTCTGACAATGCAATCCTACAATGGTTCCAGTGAACGATCCCATGGCAATGAAACGAATTTAAGCTTCTAAGGCAAGGCCAAAGATACGACCGTATATGTCACATATTTTGAAATTGAATATAATGATCTACATTTCCTTTGGATTAAATGAGCTGGTCGATGGTGGAGTATCAGTGATCGAAGGTTAACACAAGATTTATTTCTTTACTAATCATCATCGTAAAGTTGTTTGTGATTTTATTTTTGGTTGTAGTTACAAACTATTTTGTTGTACTGTAATCATTTCACTCGTTTATTCAGTCACACATTGTGTTCCATAAACCAAATTACGAACAGGGTTTTGAGGGATATGGAAAGACTATCCATAGATTAACAGGCAGCAGCAGCCACTGCAAGCTATGCCTGTAAAGTATACCAACAAGTACAAACAGTGCAACTCTATTGACATTGATTTGGTAATAATGAGAATCTCTTAACCTCCTAGATGATGAAATTTATGGATCTCAGTGTGTGTGTGTGTGTGTGTGTGTGTGTGTGTGTGTGTGTGTGAGAGAGAGAGAGAGAGAGTGCCAGTGTCATGTGACCTTGTGACTGTGCACTGTTTATCACATCAGTTACCTACTTAAGGAGCCATATTTATACCTGGAGGGCATTGGTAGTATTTTTATTTGCTCTACCCTTCCAAATTTTCCAAAATATGTTCTGAGAACTGATTTTGGCAGGCTGCATGGAACGTCATCAACAAGCAGCCTCCGTTCGTGTCGTTGTGACTCTTCTTTGGGGAAAACCTGTAAAAAGAAAAAAAAGTGCAATATACTGGCACATATGGTGCACAAATTGTTTACAAAGTGTTCAGAAAGGTTACATTTTAGTTACACAGATGTAATTATGATGGCAAAGTGCAAAAGTTTTCAGCTTTTGAGAGAAATGGTGTTGATAAAACTGAAATTTTGCTGTTATTCTGTTGGTGGGTACATGTTGTGCAATAATGTATCGACAGCAGCAATTTTATCTCTGGTAAGTTTCCTCTACATTGTTTTAAAATAGACATGTAGTGTGGCTTTCATTCAATTTTGGAAGGTTAACAGCTAACAGAAGTTCATCCATAGCAGAGAAAGGTTTATATGAAGACCACACTTTCATTTTCAACTGCCAAAAATAGGTGGCTGATTTTGGTCATGGTCAAACTTACCTTGAGGATGACCCACATGGAGAATGTTTCAAAATTCCAACCTCATACGGAAATATAGCTTACACAAAATGAAGAAGTAAAGAAGATTGGAATTTAGCAAGCCGCTGACTACATAATCATTAGAGTTGTAACACAAGCTCGGACTGGAAAAAATGGTGAAGGCCTGCATCTACATTTACATATATACTGTCAAGCCGGATTATGACGCATGGCAGAGAGTACATTAAACCATTGATTTTCATTCCCCTTCCTGTTCCACTCGCAAATGGAGTGAGATGATGATAACTGCCTGTACACCTCCATATGAGACCAGACGTCCTTTATCTTACCTTTGCTGTCCTTACCTGAGATGTAAGCGGGTGGCAGTAGGATCGCTCTGCAGCTGGTCACAAATGCCGGTTCTCTAAACTTCGCCAACAGCATTTCATGAAATTACTGACTTCTTCAGACCAGGGATACACATATGAGGTGTGATAAAAAAGAAATGGAACTTTTTTAATTTCACGGGCTTTACACATCCAGTTTAATTTTTTTTTTTATCTTGTTGGTACATGTGTTGCTCATGTATGTCTGCATTTTCAGCTGTTTTGAATATTTTGTTTCTTGGTGACAGTTGAAAAGGTTATACATGTTTCTGAGTGCTCAGTGAATTTTTAATTTCAAAAAAGATGGATCAAAGAATTTACATTAAATTTTGCTTAAAAATGGAATAATTTGCAGCACCACATTCAAAATGTTGATTGTTGATTTTGGTGAATCTCCTATGAATTTAGACAACATTTTACGAATGGTATACATGTTTCAAAGAGGGTCGAGAAGATGCTGACTGCCCTGAATGCCCTGACACATGAGTTACTGATGACAATGTGGAAGTAGTACAGAAAATTGTTCTGGAAAATTGCCAGATCACTATCACAAAGGTTGCTGATGTCAACACAGCCTATGGCTCAGGCCAAGAAGCTTTTTAGATGGTTTAGGCAGACTGAAGTCAACAGTTATACAGAACTTCTAAAGAAGGTTATAACAAATGACAAAGCAGGAGTATATGGGTATGAAGTTGAAACCAAGGGCCAATCATCCCGATGTAAATGTGTGAAGAGCCAAGACCGATAAATACTTGACAAGTCTGATCAGATGTGAACATTCTTCTCACTATTTTCTTTGATTAGAATCAGATAGTACATCACGCGTTCCTACCTCGTGGTTGCTAAGGCCAATAAGGAATACTACCTGGAAGTTATGCATCGTTTACGGGTAGCAATCCGGAGAAAATAACCAGAATTAAGGCAAAACCACTCACAGAAATTGCATCACAATAATGCTCATGCTCACCCCTCAATACGTGATCCTGACTTTTTGGCAAAACACAAAACCCGTATGTTGCCACAGCCACTGTATTTACCGGAGCTGACCCACTGTGATTTCTTTCTATTCCTGATGCTGAAGAGAAGCATGACAGGAGATCGTTTTGCCACCACTGATGAGATACAAACAGAATCACTATAGAGCTGAACACCACCATTAAAAGTGAGTTCCAGAAGCACTTTCAAGTTAGGAAAAAGCACTGTGACAAGTGTATTATATCTTGGGTGGACTACTTTGATGGAGACAAAGTTGATGTTGATGAGTAAATAAAGATTCTATAAGAATGGTACTTTTCAACCACATCTCGTATGAGTTCATACAACATTTCCAAGATACTAGCATGTTGAACAAACCTACCAGTAACAAATTGAGCAGCATGCCACTGAATTGTTTCCATGTGCCCTTTAATCCGATGTGTTGAGGATCCCAAACACCTGAGCAGTATCCAAGATTGGCTCACAAAAGTGTGTTGTATGTGGTCTCCATTATAGAAAAGCCACACTTTTCTAGAATTCTCCCAGTAAACTGACGTCAACCGTTCACCTTCCCAACTACAGACCTAATGTGCTCTTCCCAATTCATATCGCTTTGTCATGTTGCTGTGGCCACGAAAATGTGCATTATGCTGTCTGCATGGTTGTATGTGTGTGCTGTTGCTGAAAAAAGAGATAGTGCTTGCAAGCTAGTGCGAATGCTGTTTTCTGTTACGTATTACTGTGTTCCACGCACCGATCTGTTACAGGTGATGGCTGCCTTTCCCTCATTTTACACTACTGGCCATTAAAATTGCTACACCATGAAGATGATGTGCTAGAGACGTGAAATTTAACTGACAGGAAGAAGATGCTGTGATATGCAAATGATTAGCTTTTCAGAGCATTCACACAAGGTTGGCACCGGTGGCGACACCTACAACGTGCTGACATGAGGAACGTTTCCAACCGATTTCTCATACACAAACAGCGATTAACCGGCATTGCCTGGTGAAACGTTGTTGTGATGCCTCGTGTAAGGAGGAGAAATTCGTACCATCACATTTCTGACTTTGATAAAGGTTGGATGGTAGCCTATCGCGACTGCGGTTTATCGTATCGCGACTTCGGTTTATCGTATCGCGACACTGCTGCTTGCGTTGGTTGAGATCCAATGACTGTTAGCAGAATGTGGAATCTGTGGGTTCAGGAGGGTAATACGGTTCACCGTGGGATCCCAGCGGCCTCGTATCACTAGCAGTTGAGATGATAGGCATCTTATCCACATGGCTGTAACGGATAGTGCAGCCACGTCTCAATCCCTGGGTCAACAGATGGGGACATTTGCAAGACAACAACCACCTGCACAAACAGTTCGACAATGTTTGCAGCAGCACAGACTATCAGCTTGGAGACCATGGCTGCATGGTTGCATTCGTGTTGCTGCTGCCCTGAACATTCTCCAGATCTCTCACCAATTGAAAACGTCTGGTCAATGGTGACCGAGCAACTAGCTCGACACAATACGCTAGTCACTACTCTTGATGAACTTTGGTATCGTGTTGAAGCTGCATGGGCAGCTGTACCTGTACATGCCATCCAAGCTCTGTTTGACTCAATGCCCAGGCGTATCAAGGCCGTTATTACGGCCAGAGGTGGTTGTTCTGGGTACTGATTTCTCAGGATCTATGCATCCAAATTGTGTGAAAATGTTATCACATGTCAGTTGTAGTATAATATATTTGTCCAATGAATACCCGTTTATCATCTGCATTTCTTCTTGGTGTAGCAATTTTAATGGCCAGTAGTGTAGATATTACACCACTAATACCATAATGGGTTCTGTCAATCTGCAAACCAACATATCCAGTTAATTAAGTTCAGGATGCTATGCATTACAGAAGTGAACTAAAATTGTTAGTATTGAGGTCCTTAAAATGTTTTACTTTTCACACTATGAATCCCTTAAGCCACTCGGGACTGAACTATGGGGCAGCTCAATAAATATAAAGAATCTACTCAATCATACTGGAAAGAGTGTGTTGCATAATGACCTGTGATAAGATATGTACACACACACACACACACACACACACACACACACACACACACACACACACACACATCAAAAAAAGTTTTGCATCACCTCTGTTCTGAGAGCCCTAAACATCAGGGAACCTCCACCTTGCTGCACTCGCTGAACAGTGTGTCTAAAGCTGTCAGCCTGACTGGGTTGCCTCCAAAGAAGTCTCTGACGATTGTCTGGTTGAAGGCATATCTGACACTCATCGGTGAAGAGAACGTGATGCCAATTCTGAGCGGTGCATTCAGCATATTGTTGGTCCAACCTGTACCGTGCTGCATGGTGTCGTAGTTGCAAAGATGGACCTCACTGTGGACGTTGGGAGTGAAGTAGCACATCCTGCAGCCTATTGTGCATAGTTTGAGTCGTAACATGACGTCCTGTGGCTACTCAAAAAGCATTATTCAACACAGTGGCATTGCTGTCAGGGTTCCTCCAAACCACAATCTGTAGGTAGCGGTCATCCACTGCAGTAGTAGCCCTTGGGCGGCCTGAGCGAGGCATGTCATCGGCAGTTCCTGTCTCTCTGTATCTCCTTCATGTCCGAACAACATCACTTTGGTTCACTCCGAGACACCTGGACAGTTCCCTTGTTGAGAGCTCTTCCTGACACAAAGTAACAAAAAAAATGGTTCAAATGGCTCTGAGCACTATGGGACTTAACATCTATGGTCATCAGTCCCCTAGAACTTAGAACTACTTAAACCTGACTAACCTAAGGACATCACACAACACCCAGCCATCACGAGGCAGAGAAAATCCCTGACCCCGCCGGGAATCGAACCCGGGAACCCGGGCGTGGGAAGCGAGAACGCTACCACACGACCACGAGATGCGGGCACACAAAGTAACAATGCAGTCGCGATGGAACCGCGGTACCGACTGTCTAGGCACGGTTGAACTGCAGACAACGCGAACCGTGTACCCCCTTCCTGATGGAATGAATGGAACTGATCAGCTGTCGGACACACTCTATCTAATAGGCACTGCTCATGCATGGTTGTTTACATCTTTGAGTGGGTTTAGTGACAACTCTGAACAGTCAAAGGGACTGTGTCTGTGATACAATATCCACAGTCAACGTCTATCTTCAGGAGTTCTGGGAACCTGAGTGATGCAAAACCTTTTTTTTATGTGTTTATATACAGTAGGTGGACAAAACTATGGAAACACAAAAAAGACAACACGTTACCAAGCCTAATATGGTGTAGGACAACCACTGGCATTCAAAACAGGTCCTACCCATTTCTGAACAGATACACACGAGTCCTGTATGGGAATCTTATACCATTCTTCCTTCTAAATATTTGCAAGTTCAGTAAACAGTGATGGAGGGGATAGTGATCATGCACCCTCCTCTCCAACTTAGACCACAAAAGCTCAATAATATTGAGGTCTGGTTGCTTTAGAGGTTACAGCAGATATGAAAAGTCATCCTTATGCTCACAAAACCACTCCTCTGCTAGTCTTCTAACACAGCATCAGCAGTAGGAAACAAACATTGAACCAAGGGATGAGCTAAATCAACCAAATTACTCGTATCATCCTTGTCAGTAATGCGACCTTGCAGGGTAACCATGGGGTCCATGGAATATCACGATGTGGCTGTCCAAATCATCATCCAACACAACATCCCCCTCCCATGTTCCACTCCAGGGACATAAGAAACAGTGTGAAACAATACCAAATGACTTTTTTGATTGTTCCATAGGCCAAGTTTTATGGCTTCAGTACCACATTTTCCTGTTACAGGTATTTGGATCACTGATGAGGGTGTTGGAATTCCATCTCATCCTGCAATTCCCTCCTTGTGGAGCTCCCTTCATGTTGTTTTAGTGCTGACAGGGTTCACAACATTTAGTTCCACAATAGCTTTTGCAGCTGTCATCCTTTTATTTATCATCACACTCCTCTTCAATGACTGTCATTCGACATGATCACTGGACACAAACTTCCATCCGCATTGTCAGTTAGTGGATGATGTTTTTCTGTTTTCCCTGTGTGTGGTATAAGTCTTGGGTATGGTGTCTCTCGAAACATCAAACACTTTGGCCACCTTGGTTACAGAAGTATCCACCATACAAGCACCAACTATTTGCCCACATTTAAATGACATAATGGAATCACAACTACACAAAACACGGTTCTGAACATGACTGACACATGCAACATACTGAGGACATTACACAGAAGCCATTCATAGTCGAATACAAAATGCATCTGCATTATGTTCGAGCATACGCTTCCCATCGTGTTTCCACACTTTTGTCCAACCACTTCATATCAATATAAAACATAAACTATTGGAAACTAAGAAAAATTCAACACAGGACAAAAGAACAGCCAAATAATGAACATTTGTGCATATAGAGAAATATTGAGGAAAAATCTGTTTTATTCGTTAAATGAATTTCCTGGTTATTGGAAAGTAAATCCAAAAGTATGATGAATGCAAATGCAAGAAAATAGAAGTAACTGTCATTCTGTCCTCATTAACCATGTATAGGTTTGTCAGAAACAGTCTGAAGGGCTTGTAAATGTGTTGCAGGGTAGATTGTACTGGGAATTGTTAAGAAAAATATTTGATACATTGCGCCATTTCCAATTTAATTAGCATTGACATTAGCAAATCAAGTCATCGTGTGCAAATTCGAGCTCTTGCACTTGTTAAAATGCAGTAATGCCGAGCTCTTGCACTTGTTAAAATGCAGTAATGCACAGACATCTGGGGGTCCGTGAGTTACCACCTCTTCAAATGCTCATCACTAGTTGAAATGAAGCTTTTTCGGAAGTGACAAATAAGTTTGGAAACCAAACAAAGAATACACTTGATAACACTATCTCTGATGAGCTACTTGACTTTGCATGTGCTACAATCTCACTGCCCAACTTCAATGCTAATTTAATCAGAAACCACACAATGTATCTAATTTTTTTCTAACAATTATTTCCCAGCACACCATTCCCTGCAACACCCTTACAAGCTTTTCAGACTGTTTCTGACCACACTGTAATATGTATGTAAATTTAAACATGAGGAAATTAGTAATAATGTACAGAAGAGTTTAATTCAATGTAATACGTCATCTATTTAGGGTAATCTGTTCTATATATACACTAAGTTGCAGAATATGCTACGTACCTGTCATTGTACAATCAAAATGTCAAGGTCTATATGTAATGATACAACAGTATCAATTGAAATAAATCAGATAAATGGATGAATAAATAAATAAAAACATAAATACTTTGCTTGGCCTTATACTCAAAACACAAGAGTATGGAATGTCGTATATGAAGATATACACTGCTGGGGTGGGGGGGACCAAAAAAAAAATCGGTACACCCTTCTGGAAGTTTCCAATTCACTCAGGAGTTATTGTTGCAACAGTGCATATGGAGCATGTGAAATGATTACATTTCCAGATCAGTGGCACAAGCAGTTCTGAGGTACCAGATATCAACCCATTCTGAAACACACACACACACACACACACACACACACACACACACTATGTGATCAAAAGAATACAGACATTAGGCTGAAAATGACTTACAATTTTGTGGCGCACTCCACCGGGCATTTGTCATACTCTCACCGTGCCATTGGATAGCCACATTGTGTGCTGTGATTCGTCACTCCACACAACGTTTTTCCACTGTTCAATAGTCCAATGTTTACGCTCCTTACACCAAGCGATGTGTCGTTTGGCATTTACCAGCATGATGTGTGGCTTATGAGCAGCCACTTGACCATGAAATCTAAGTTTTCTCACCTCCCACCTAACTGTCATAGTACTTGCATTGGATCCTGGTGCAGTCTGGAATTCCTGTTTGATGGTCTGCATAGATGTCTGCCTATTACATGTTTGGACCCTCTTCAACTGTTGGCTGTCTCTGTCAGTTAACAGATGAGATCGCTATGTACGCTTTTGTGCTGTACATTTCCACTTCACTATCACATCGGAAACAGTGGACCCATGGATGTTTAAGAGTGTGGAAATCTCACATACAGACATATGACACAAGTGACATCAAATCACTTGACTATGTTCGAAGTCCGAGAGTTCCCTAGAGTGCCCCATTCTGCTCTCTCACGATGTCTAATGACCTCTGAGGTCGCTGATGTGGAGTACCTGGCAGCAGGTGGCAGCACAATGCACCTAATATGAGAAATATATGTTTTTGAGAGTGTCCGGATACTTTTGATCACATAGTATATTAGTATGTGGTGTTGCCTTCACAGGTTGCAATGCACGCATTAGCTCTGGCACCCGGTCGATCATACAGATGGCGAATACTGTCCTGGTATACACTGCGACCTCTCATTCCATTTGATCCAACGTGTTCAACTCGAGACAATTAGAGATCATGCTGGCCACGGAAGTTGCTGTACGTCTTGCCGAGCACGTTGACTTTCATTGGCAGTGTGTGGGTGAGCATTATTCTGTTGGAATAACACATCACTTTCCTTTGCAAGATTGGCAAAAGAATGGGTCTAACAATATTCCGAGTGTACCAAGAAATGGTTAGCATTTCCTCCAGAAACACCATAGGTGTATAAAATTTGTAGCTTACTGGATCCCAGACCATGAGGCCAAGGGTGGGACCAGAGTGTCTCGGACAAATGCCCTCTATGGCACAGTGCTCACCAGGTCTACATCATATGTCAAACAACCATTACAGGGTTATTACAAATGATTGAAGCGATTTCACAGCTCTACAATAACTTCATTATTTGAGATATTTTCACAATGCTTTGCACACACATACAAAAACTCAAAAAGTTTTTTTAGGCATTCACAAATGTTCGATATGTGCTCCTTTAGTGATTCGGCAGACATCAAGCCGATAATCAAGTTCCTCCCACACTCGGCGCAGCATGTCCCCATCAATGAGTTCGAAAGCATCATTGATGCGAGCTTGCAGTTCTGGCACGTTTCTTGGTAGAGGAGGTTTAAACACTGAATCTTTCACATAACCCCACAGAAAGAAATCGCATGGGGTTAAGTCGGGAGAGTGTGGAGGCCATGACATGAATTGCTGATCATGATCTCCACCACAACCGATCCATCGGTTTTCCAATCTCCTGTTTAAGAAATGCCGAACATCATGATGGAAGTGCGGTGGAGCACCATCCTGTTGAAAGATTAAGTCGGCACTGTCGGTCTCCAGTTGTGGCATGACCAATTTTCCAGCATGTCCAGATACACGTGTCCTGTAACGTTTTTTTTTTTTTTTTCGCAGAAGAAAAAGGGGCCGTAAACTTTAAACCGTGAGATTGCACAAAACATGTTAACTTTTGGTGAATTGCGAATTTGCTGCACGAATGCGTGAGGATTCTCTACCACCCAGATTCGCACATTGTGTCTGTTCACTTCACCATTAAGAAAAACTATTGCTTCATCACTGAAAACAAGTTTCGCACTGAACGCATGCTCTTCCACGAGCTGTTGCAACCGCGCCGAAAATTCAAAGCATTTGACTTTGTCATCGGGTGTCAGGACTTGTAGCAATTGTAAACGGTAAGGCTTCTGCTTTAGCCTTTTCTGTAAGATTTTCCAAACCGTCGGCTGTGGTACATTTAGCTCCCTATTGCTTTATTCGTCGACTTCCGCGGGCTACGCGTGAAACTTGCCCGCACTCGTTCAACCATTTCTTCGCTCACTGCAGGCCGACCCGTTGATTTCCCCTTACAGAGGCATCCAGAAGCTTTAAACTGCGCATACGATTGCTGAATGGAGTTAGCAGTTGGTGGATCTTGTTGAACTTCGTCCTGAAGTGTCGTTGCACTGTTATGACTGACTGATGTGAGTGCATTTCAAGCACGACATACGCTTTCTCTGCTCCTGTAGCCATTTTGTCTCACTGCGCTCTTGAGCACTCTGGCAGCAGAAACCTGAAGTGCGGCTTCAGCCGAACAAAACTTTATGAGTTTTTCTACGTATCTGTAGTGTGTCGTGACCATATGTCAGTGAATGGAGCTACAGTGAATTTATGAAATCGCTTCAATCATTTGTAATAGCTCTGTACTTGCATGGAGGCAGAATCTGCTTTCATTGCTGGAAACCGTGGTGCGCCGCTCCATCTTCCAAGTGATACTCTGACAGTACCAGCTGAGGCATGTACAGTGATGCCGTGATGTGAGTGCAAGATAGATAGAGGTGTGTGTGCCCAAAGTCCCACTGCTAATAACCGGTTCACAACAGATTGTGTTGACACATCTGGGTTCACAAGCCCTCTTGTCTTTGCTGTGGTACCTGTACGATCTGCCACTGCTGGCCTTGCAATACGACGATCCTGCTGGAAGTTTGTGCTGTGTGGACATCCAGAACCTTGTCTATGGATGTGAGAATATTCATGTGACCACTAACATGAACACTGTTGACAACTAATGCAATGCGTCCAACTTGTGTGGCAATTCTCTGAAAGGATCATCCCACCGCTTGGAAGGCCAAAATTTGACCCCCTCTCAAACTCACTCAGCTGGCTGTAGGAAGCATGAGTGCGTCTCCACGGTTGTCTGCTTGTTTCACACATTCGCACCACCTTGAGCTTTCTGACTGTGAGCATATGAGCATTCCCTATGAAAAGGGAGCCACAGATAGCACTCTGGTAGCTATGCCACTATGCTATCTGTTGGTTGGTGGACAACAGTGAAACCATTACTAGTATATCTATTATCACCCATGGGGAATATGCAATTATTGGGTCAAAACAGACTTCATCTTCCAAGGTGTATTAGTTTTTTTCTAGTAGTGTATTTTGTGCAGGTGGTAATTCATAGTTTGTAACTCCTTGAGAAAGAACACAACTGAAAAGCTGCAGTATGACTGTATTTATTAAACAACTAGTATGAATAGTATCACTGTCTACTGTTTGATGTAAACAAGTCATTCTGGTTGCTAGGATGAGCTGACGTCGTCATATACTGGGAAGCATTAAATATCAGATGAGAAAAGCGTCTGTCAGAGCATAAGAAGCTGAAGATATTCCTCTTTAAAACACTGACAGAAAAGTGAGGAATCAGCTGTCTCAATGCTCATTCTGCCTTCCACACCAAAGATTTTAGCATTCGAACATATTCCCACGCGTTTAAATCCTTTTACCCAGACTCCCTTCGAAGTTAAGCCTACATACTTGGTATATCCATCTCACTGCCACTGTCTATATTTGTGTCTCTCCCAATATCTCCTTTTTCCTCCAACCGACACTTACTCCTGCCTTTCTTTTTCACTGTCTTTGTCTTCATCCCCTTCTCCCACTATTCCTTGCCACTGTCTCTTTCTCTGCTGCTTTCACTGTTTCTTGCTCCCACTGCAGTTATCTTTGTCTCATTCTTTCTCTCTGCCATTGCCACTGCCTCTTTCTTTCTCACAGTCTACTGTCTTTCTCTTCAATCACCATTGCCTCCTCTCCACAAGGGTCCTTGTGGAGGGTTTGCTCAGGATTTTGACCCCTACCTGTGAAACTTTAACACAGATGGGGGAAATTGGGTGAAGTTTTCAACACTTGAGTATATGACGATGTTGGAAAACTGACAAAAGGTGACCCCTACCCACCCAAACCAGGAACTGATAGACATGTATGCTCTTCTCTGTACAGTATATTTCACTGTCACTGTCTCCATTATACCTCGACAACTCAAAAATTCTGGAAGGTCAAACTTATTTTTTCCCCTACACCCACATGTTTAAACTTTCAATCCATAATGCACACTCCCATCTATCCATTTCCAGCGTCTCCTCTTATCTTTTGCTCTACCAGCTTCTACCACCATCCATTCTCTCTCTCTCTCTCTCTTTTACTGACACTGTCTCTCACTGACCATCACTATCTCCTCCTTCTTTAGCTCTCACTGCTCTTCTCTTCACCCATATTTCTCTTTCGCTGCCACTTTCTCTCTCTCCCATCATCATTGTACGCTCTCTCTTTCTCTCCTGCTAATACTGTCTCTTCTCTCTTCCACCATCACCATCTTTCCGTTACCCTATTTCAGCACAAAAGAGTGTGAATATGTTTGCATGTTAAAATTATTGCTGAGGAAGGAGGAACAAGGATTGTGGCAACTGGTTCCCCGTTTTTCTGTCAGAGACTTTTAAAGAGGAACATATTCACCTATTCTGTGCTCTGATAGGAGCATTACCCACTGTTTTCCTTCCACTGGTTTCCTTCTTTTCCCTCTACAGTAGGATGTGCCACTTAACACAAAATTAATTCTACAGGTTAGAAAAGCTTTAACAGTTTATTTACATACTTCGATGCGCTTATTGACTTTGACACACACAAACAACTAATAAGATAGATTCTGTAAAACACAGACATTACAATAATCAATGGTAAAAGAGTATACACCTCAACAAACTAAAATTACGATAGTAAAAATATTTGTCTCTACCTGGGTGGAAATCACAAAGTGCGAGCACATGGAATACAGACAATGTGACATGGAGATTTGGGTCAATATGGAAAGCGTGGATAGCCAAAGTGGTTAAGGTTATGATGACTGCTCGCAATAAGCAGGAAACCCAGGTTCGGGTCCTGGGCCGGCACAAATTTTCATGTGTCGCTAATGAAGTGTACAATTGACTCAAAATACGAGAGCTATTCAGAAAGTAGGAAATGTTTCAGTCTGACACCGGTAGCCGCATGCCGATCGCGTCGGCATCCATCTGTGACAGCGGGAACGTCTCTGCGTGCCTGGTTTTTTCAGTGTTCGAATCTGAAATGGGCACTTCAATCGAAAATATCCTGCCAGTTCTGAGGTGTGGTCTGTGATATGGTTTTTGTTGGCAAAAACCCTAAAACCTATAGAAATTTATCGTGAACTGTGCAAAGTGTACGGAAACAACGTAATGAGTGAATGTTCCATCCAAAAATGGTGCATTCGGTTTAAAAATGACCAAACCAACCTTCATGATGAAGAGAAGAGGGGACGCCCGAGCATTGTGACTGATAATCTTGTCGCTAAAGCAGATGAAATGATTTGTGAGAACCGTCACTTCACAATAATGGAGCTTTCGCTTTCTTTTCCACAAGTATCACAGACTCTGTTGTTTGAAATTTTCACTCAAAACCTAGGCTATCCCAAATTTTGTGCATGATGGGTGCCCAAAATGCTTACAGAGCATCATAAAGAACAGCAAATGGGGGCAATGTTGACATTTCTGGAGGCTACCACAAACATGGTGATTCATTACTGGATCGAATCGTAATCAGTGATGAGACTTGGATGAAACACGTCACTTGCGAGACTAAATTACAGTCCATGGAGTGGGGGCACACAAGGTCCCCCCAAAAACCAAGAAAATGTTTGCAAACCTTATCAGCAAGGAAGTTGATGGCGACAGTGTTTTGGGATAGGCAAGGTGTGCTTCTTACTGATTTTCTCGAACGTGGAGCAACCATAAACTATGTCTGGTATTGTCAAACTTTGCACAGCCTTAGAAGTGCAGCTGAAAACAAAGGCCAAGGAAATCTGACATCCAAAATTTTGTTTTTGAACGAAAATGCCCGACCTCACACAGCAAACCGCACTAAAGAACTCCTTAATTCATTCAAATGGGAAATTTTCCCTCATCGGCCCTACAGCCCTGATCTTGCACCAAGCGACTTCCACTTGGTTCCCAAGATGAAGAACTGGCTTGCAACACAGTGCTTTGATGACGACGTGGAACTCCACTGGATGAAGTCTCAGGTGGCAGAATTTTACAACGAAGGTATTTCAAATTTTGTCCACCGCTATGATAAGTGCCTCATGTGTTTGGTGACTATGTGGAAAAGTAGTATGTCAGTCGCTCTTTCAGATGTATATAATAAAATTTATTTCTTATACTTAGTTTTTTTAATGCCAAAACGTTCCCTACTTTCTGAATAGCCATTGTATGTTCCCAATTTGTGACTACATTTTGTAATATTTGCAACAGGTGTACTCATCAAAATGGCATCTGTTCCTTCAGACATACATGCATGTCTGAAGGACATTGTAATGTAAGATACAGATGCTGTAAAAGACAGACAATGATCAATGGCCAACAACAATATTTCAGGTCTCCACACCAACATCACATGCATGAGATGAAGAGAGAGAAAAAGTATATGAGGATGTCAAATGACAAAATTATGAAACAGAAAGACTGTTACTCACCAGTGGAGATGCTGAGTCGCAGACAGGCATGACAAAAAGACTGCTAAACAAGTGAACTATCAGCCAAAAGGCCTCTTTCTACAGCAGACAAAACACACACACACACACACACACACACACACACACACACACAACTCACACAAACAAGATCACTGTCTCTGGCTGCCAAGACAGTGGTCAGGTGTGTGTGTGTGTGTGTGTGTGTGTGTGTGTGTGTGTGTGTGTGTGTGTGTGTGTATTGTCTGCTGTAGAAGGAGGCCTTTTGGCTGATAGTTCACTTGTTTAGCAGTCTTTTTGTCGTGCACATCTAAGACTAAGCTTCTCCACTGTACGGTGAGTAGCAATCTACACTTTTCACAATATTGTCATTATTCCATCTTGGGTTTTCCATTGTAGGATATGAATGAGTAATTCCACTTTTGAAGGGAGATAATAATCTAATAGTCATGGGGGATTGGAATGCAGTAGTAGGGGACGGAACAGAAGATAAGGTTACCAGATAATACGGGCTTGATAGCAGGAATGAGATCCTGAGAAAGACCAGTTAGTTAGTTAGTTACATGTTCCATAGATCATCTGAATGATTCTTTTATCAAAATGATGTGGAACAAGTCAGTTTACAGGATATGTATACATATATATTGTTAACATTAATGAACACATTATTACTTTTAGTTCTACTCATCTAACTACACTTTCTTTCTAACTGTCCACCAGTTTTTACATAGAAATTCATCAGTGGAATGTAAGAAACTGTCCAGGAGAAATGATTTTAAATTGATTTAAAACTTGCTTCACTACTTGTCTGACTTTTATGTTATTAGGTAAATGAACAGAAATTTTTGTTGCTGCATACTGAATTCCTTTCCGAGCTGCTGACAGCTTTAAGAATGGGTAATAAAGGCCATTTTGCCCCTCTAGTTGTAGGCACAGACATTACTGTTCTTCTCAAATTGTGATCGATTATAAATAAAGAATTCCATTACTGAATATACGTATTGTGAAGGTGCAGTTAAAATGCCTAGCTCCTCGAAGAGGTATTTGCACGATGTTCGTGGGTGAATATTGCATATTATTCTTACTGCTCACTTTTGTGCTATCAATACTTTCTTTCTAACCGATGAGTTACGTCTGAAAATTATTTCGAAGACATTATTGAGTGGAAATATGAAAAACATTTCAGGGAGTTGAATTGTTTGTTTCCAAGATTAGCAATTATAAGAAGAGCAAAAGTAGCCGAACTTACTAGTTTGAGAAGCTCAGTAATATGCTTTTACAGCTTAAATTTTCATCAGTATTTACATCAAAAATTTGGAACACTCTGCCCTGTTTACTGACTTCTGCTCATGCACTTATTGAGCTCTGTAAAACACTTCAGTTAGTAACCATGACTATATTGTTTGAACTCTTTTATACAGTAACATATGAGACGACAAGGTGAGACCGTGGCTAATGCGCTGGTCACCAGTGCATGGTTTCTAGGTTGTTTTCCATTCTCATTTTGACAAATGCTGGGCTGGTCCCCACTTTCGGCCTCGGAAAATATGATAGGCAAACAAGTTTAAATACTACCACATGGAGAACAAAGATTCCACATTTCACAGACACGTGGCACACACATCTTTCTTCTCTTAGGCAACTGATGAATGCAGTGGCAGGAAATGTATTATGTGCCAAAGTGATATAAAAATAAATATGTGAAAACTTGAGTACAACAGAGCCCATACTAGATGGGGTAAATGATGATAAAAAGAAGAAGAAGAAGAAGAAGAAGAATAACGAATACACTGTTCAAAAATCACAAGAGGAGGAGGTATACTTGGA
Organism: Schistocerca serialis cubense; assembly: GCF_023864345.2. Taxonomy (NCBI): domain Eukaryota; kingdom Metazoa; phylum Arthropoda; class Insecta; order Orthoptera; family Acrididae; genus Schistocerca; species Schistocerca serialis. The sequence goes on from NC_064649.1 coordinate 91,533,432, forward strand.
AAAAGACCTGGAGGTATAAGAAGGTTCCAGCCGGACTACATCATGGTCAGACTTAAGATTCCAAAATCAGATACACTAGACTTTGGTAATCTGCCCATTGCTTGCACATAAGGGTGCCAGATTAGCAGCAGTACTGATTATTGAGCAAGTCTTAAATTAGTGTAAATAGATACGGATCATCCTTTATTAAATCCATAGATACACTCGTTTCGATAGAAAACTTAGTCATCGAGTGTGTACATATACAATAGTGTCAATGACTATGAAACATGCGCCAAATTTCTAGATGTCACAATTATGGTATGCAACGGCAGTACACTTTATCACAAAATACACTCCTGGAAATGGAAAAAAGAACACATTGACACCGGTGTGTCAGACCCACCATACTTGCTCCGGACACTGCGAGAGGGCTGTACAAGCAATGATCACACGCATGGCACAGCGGACACACCAGGAACCACGGTGTTGGCCGTCGAATGGCGCTAGCTGCGCAGCATTTGTGCACCGCCGCCGTCAGTGTCAGCCAGTTTGCCGTGGCATACGGAGCTCCATCGCAGTCTTTAACACTGGTAGCATGCCGCGACAGCGTGGACGTGAACCGGATGTGCAGTTGACGGACTTTGAGCGAGGGCGTATAGTGGGCATGCGGGAGGCCGGGTGGACATACCGCCGAATTGCTCAACACGTGGGGCGTGAGGTCTCCACAGTACATCGATGTTGTCGCCAGTGGTCGGCGGAAGGTGCACGTGCCCGTCGACCTGGGACCGGACCGCAGCGACGCACGGATGCACGCCAAGACCGTAGGATCCTACGCAGTGCCGTAGGGGACCGCACCGCCACTTCCCAGCAAATTAGGGACACTGTTGCTCCTGGGGTATCGGCGAGGACCATTCGCAACCGTCTCCATGAAGCTGGCCTACGGTCCCGCACACCGTTAGGCCGTCTTCCGCTCACGCCCCAACATCGTGCAGCCTGCCTCCAGTGGTGTCGCGACAGGCGTGAATGGAGGGACGAATGGAGACGTGTCGTCTTCAGCGATGAGAGTCGCTTCTGCCTTGGTGCCAATGATGGTCGTATGCGTGTTTGGCGCCGTGCAGGTGAGCGCCACAATCAGGACTGCATACGACCGAGGCACACAGGGCCAACATCCAGCATCATGGTGTGGGGAGCGATCTCCTACACTGGCCGTGCACCACTGGTGATCGTCGAGGGGACACTGAATAGTGCACGGTACATCCAAACCGTCATCGAACCCATCGTTCTACCATTCCTAGACCGGCAAGGGAACTTGCTGTTCCAATAGGACAATGCACGTCCACATGTATCCCGTGCCACCCAACGTGCTCTAGAAGGTGTAGGTCAACTACCCTGGCCAGCAAGATCTCCGGATCTGTCCCCCATTGAGCATGTTTGGGACTGGATGAAGCGTCGTCTCACGCGGTCTGCACGTCCAGCACGAACGCTGGTCCAACTGAGGCGCCAGGTGGAAATGGCATGGCAAGCCGTTCCACAGGACTACATCCAGCATCTCTACGATCGTCTCCATGGGAGAATAGCAGCCTGCATTGCTGCGAAAGGTGGATATACACTGTACTAGTGTCGACATTGTGCATGCTCTGTTGCCTGTGTCTATGTGCCTGTGGTTCTGTTAGTGTGATCATGTGATGTATCTGACCCCAGGAATGTGTCAATAAAGTTTCCCCTTCCTGGGACAATGAATTCACGGTGTTCTTATTTCAATTTCCAGGAGTGTAGCTTTACAAGCATTTCAGTGGTACTGCATGTTTCTGTTTGTTGCATAATGTCTCCAGGAAGATGTCTGCAGCTTCAGTACCAGCAGTGTGAGATATCTTCTTGCTCTCTCCTCCCATGTCCTCTTTTTCATCACTTTCATCATAACGTTCCCATACACTTCTGATTGTCTCTTTGTCTGTTAAAAGTGGTCATAAATAGTTGCTTGTCCAACATTGTACTCAGCAACAATGGCTTTCTGTGAAGAATCTCAGTTCAGCTTATCTCTTAGTTTGAGTTTCTGCTTGAGGTCTACAGTAACATGTTTCTTTTTAGAATCCATGATATTGTAGAGTAAAGAAAGCTACAACGTCAAACATGTATAACATTGATTTAATATTGTAATTAACTAAAAACACTGTTAAATATTAGAATACATTTTTGTATGCATTATTTCTGCTTGAGTGACTAGGGGTTGGATGTGGGCCAGATTACTAACGGCTCGATAGGTTTGTGTATTATAATGTTACGAGTACACACAAGCAGATATAAGAAGCAGATTATAATTTACTAATTATTATGAAGAGGCTCAAGTTTAACCCTTCTAATACCGTGGGGTCTGTAATGACCCCAGGCTGTAATTTTCTGTAAAATATACCTTATTTCCTATACCTAAAAATTATGAACAATTCAGACTTTTCCTGAATTAAGTAATGGTTTCGTAATATATTAATATAACTTTTTGAAAATATTTAGTATTGCAGAAAATCAAGAAAGAACCGCTGAACACCATTGGGGTCAAATGCGACCCCAATGTTCTCTTGCCGTATTATTACCCAATAATGCTGCATTGAACCCGTAACTGTTGCTGTATTTCCTTTGTTTCATTCTTGTAAATATTGTTGTAACGAGTGATTGTTGACAATACTTAATAAGCCAACAGTTATTTGTCCCATACAAGTGGAGACTACTATTGTGTGTGTTGCATTTAGTGGAAAATGTCTCGTCACCTTTCCGAGGACGAAGTGCTTGAAATATTACTGTAGGATAATCCTCTATCTGGAGAATCAAATAGTGATATCAGCGATATAGTTTCTTATGTCTCATGCAGCAATGGAGAAATTGTCGTCTTAGGAGAGAATATTTCTCAATCAGATGGAAGTTCAGAAGAAGATTTGGACAGCACAGATGTCCAGCCTGAACAGGAAGTAACACATATTTCTGACTTGTGGCACTTCATGGTTGATGTCCATTTCGGCAATATATTCCTTCAAAACCAGGAAAATATGAGTTGAAATTATAGGCTGTATGTGTCAGTGCAATGTCTTACGTTCTCAATCTCCAAGTTTACACTGGTCAACAAGAAAATGAATCTCGTGAAGTTGGTCAAGGCAAGAGAGTTGCTTTAGATATTGTGAAAGGCTTAGAAAACAGTGGCAGAAATGTAACTACTGACAATTTTTCACTAGCCTTAGTTTGGCGAGAGAACTTCTGAAAATCAATCTCACACTCTTAGGAACAATTAGAAAAAATAAAGGAGAACTACCACAATCTTTCACTCAGACTAAAGGTCGAGTCAAATATTCATCTATTTTTGGATTCCAAGAGCATGCTTAAATTGTTTCATATTGTCCGAAAAAGGGAAAAGTTGCTCAGTACAATGCATTCAAGGAAGGAAGTGGAAGATCGTGAAGAATGCAAGCCAGTGATGATTCTGGATTATAATAAAGCAAAATCAGGAGTAGATACCATGGACAAGCTGGTTAAAGTGTACACTACAAAGAGGATGAGCAGAAGGTGGCCAGTGGCATTATTTTACAACATCAGTGCACTGAATGCATTTATCATATGGCTACATCTTACACCAGAATGGGCAGAAAGGATCAATTACAAGAGACGGGCATTTCTCGTAGAATTAGGAAAGCAGCTCCTCGAAAGAAAGCCAGACAAAATTATTTCCCCAGTACTTCCATCAATAGTATAGACAAAATAGGAAGGTGTCCGTTTTGTAAAAGGTCTGAGGATAGAAAATTAACCGATAAATGTTCAAAATGTGGATGTTCTGTGTGTAAAAACCACTCTGCAATTTATTGCTGTAAGTGTAATGCGTCATAAATGTCAATTCGGAATTTAATCAGAAATGTTTGTAGTTCCATGAAAATCGTTTGTAAATTTTATTGAAATAAATAATTTAAAAAATATGCATTTTAATTTAATGTAATGTCACTGACATGTTTTAAATTGTGGAAAAAATAAGGAATGTGATTTTATTCTACCCTTATTAAAACTATCCTTAATAAAACATGAATTCCGTTTGGGTCACTAAAGACCCCAATGGTACTCAGTGTGACAAAAAACACTCGGTATTAGAAGGGTTAAGAGAATTGTCTAGAAGAATCATTGTGTGAAGGACTGGACTACTCTAATCCTGAGGAATGATACAGCTGGCATTTAAAGTTCTCAATGGGCATTGATACTCCAATAATGAATACCACAATAGGCAATTTAACTGAGGAAGAGTAGACATCTCTAAAAGAAGTAATCAGAGAAGTCAGATGGACAAATATAGATACAAGAATGGTAACTGTGAAGAAATATTAGGTAACTGAACAAATTCAAATGATCAACAAAAGAAGACTGTGCAAAAGTGTCCGGGGAAAGACAAAAATATGGCAATCTATTAGGTTGGTGCATATGCACATTGTGTTTTTGTTTTGCTTGTTGGGATTCTGGTTGCTATGGGTTTATTTACTGGTTGTCATTTTTTATTTATAGTTCACTGTTGCTATTTGAGTTGTCATTTGGAGATAGTGAGTGGAGGTGTGGACACCATAAAATGGAGTGTGCACAGTGGACAAATTGGAACATTTTCAACATATTCTTCTGTTTGAGTTTGACAGAGGGGTGACAGCAACAGAGGTGCCCAGAAACATTTGTGTCAGGTATGGGAGTAATGCCATCAGTGACAGCACGGCAGGAAAAACATTTTCTTGTTTTGAAGAGGATCATTTTGACATTAGTGACTCTCCACATCCAGGAAGACCTTCGGGGTCTGATGAAGATCGTTTAAACGCCTTAATCTACAATGATCATGTCCATGTACTCGAGAACTGGCAAATATGGTGAACTGTGATAATTACATCATTGAGCGACATTTTCACACAATGGGCAAGGTTAGGAAAATCAGGTGTATGCGTACCACATGCTCTCAGCCAAAATCACAAAAATCAGCAGGTGACCTTACGTGCATCTCTGCTTGCTCGTCATCAACTCTCTTGTGAACAACACCATCCTGTATCATTACTGGTGACAAGAAATGATGTTTTTAGGCTAACATAATGAAAAGAAAGGAATGGTTGAGCCCAAACAAGCACCAACTCCCTGTACAAAGACGTGCATGCATCGACAAAAGACAATGTTATGCATTTGGTGGAACAGATGGCGTAGTGCTTGCCTGAGTTGTAACCATCACTGTTGACATTTATTGTAAACAAGTGAAACGTCTTGCAGAGTCAGTCCACACACATTGACCAGGAACACTGTGTGAAGTGATGTTACTCCATGATAATGCCCACCTGCATTGTGTTAGACTGACAAAAAGCACTGTACAGGAGCTGCATTTGGAAGTCATTCTACTCCCCCTTATTCACCTCATTTTGCACCCTAAGATTTCCAGATTTTCACCTTTAGCACTCTCTATCAAACGGTCTTCAAGGGCCTTCCTTTGTCTGGATGAAAATGCACTCTGAACATGGCTTGACAACTTCTTCTCCTCAACACCACATGATTTCTACAGTCACAGAATTGAAAAGTTACCCCAGCATTGGCAGACTGTTGTAAATAGTGAAGAACATATTATTGATGACTGATGTTTCTCTTGTGTTTATTAAACTTCTGGGAAAATGCTACGAACTTATGCACAACCCAACAACTCAATTAGGAATGAAATAAGTAGGAACTGTACAGAGGCCAAGGCACAGTGGCTACAGAGGAAATGCAAACTGATGTAAGCAAATGTGTGTCACTTTGGCAGACATAGGGATCCAGTACCAGAGCCACAGTTTAACAGAGCCTTTGGACAAGTAAGTCGGAAGGTGTAGTCAACAGTCCATCAGAATTTCTAAAATCAGTGGGGGAATGGCACTATCGAAGTTGATCTGTGGAAATTATGAGACTGAAGACATATTATCTGACTTTCTGAAAAATAGGATCCACAAAATCCTGAAGAGTGCAAGGGCAGATAAATGTGATAACTATCACATGATCAGTTCAGCAGGTCATGCATCCAAGTTGCTCACAAGAATAATATACAGAAAAATGGAAAAGAAAATTGGGGATCTATTAGATAATGATCAATTTTGTTTTACAAACAGTAAAGGCACCAGAGAGAAGGTTCTGAAAAGTAAGCAAGGCTTAAAAAAGAGCAAGACAAGTTCCTATGAATTGTCCACCTAGAAAAGGCGTTTGACAATGTAAAATGGTGCAGTATGTTCAAAACACATAGGCACAGATGGGTAACATTGTAGTGGGGAAGGCAAATGGTCAACTTCAGTTATTGGAAGAGTTTTAGGAACATGTAGTTCATTTGTAAAGAAGACCACATATCAAACACTAGTGAGACCTATTACTGAGTGCTGCTCAAGTGTTTGGGATCCACACCAGGTTGAATTAAAGTAAGACATTGGAGCAGTTCAGATTTGTTACCAGTAGGTTTAATCAATACACAAGTATTACAGAGCTGCTTCAGGAACTCAAATAGGAATCCCTGGAGAGAAGGCAGCGTTCTTTTCGAGGAACACTGTTGAGAAAATTTAGAGAACCGGCATGAAGCTGACTGCTGAACAAACCTACTGATGCCGGAATGCATTTCATGTAAGAACCATGAAGATAATATAACAGGAATTAAGGCTCATACTGAGGCATATAGACAGTCATTTTTCCCTTGCTCTACATGCAAGTGGAACAGGAAGGGAAATGACTAGTAGAGGTACAACGTAATCTACACCACACACTGTATGGTGGCTTGCAGAGAATGTATGTAGATGTAGGTCCGGACAATCACAGGGTGTGGACTTATTGGTAGTTGGGAGCTCCAATGTTAGGCGCGTAATGGGGCCCCTTAGGGATATGGCGGCTAAGGAGGAGAAGAAATCCAGTGTGCATTCCGGGTGGAGTTATTCCTGATGTGGAAAGGGTCCTTCTGGATGTCATGAAGAGCACAGGGTGCAGCCAGCTGCAGGTGGTGGAACATGTCGGCACTAATGACGTGTGTCGCTTTGGATCTGAGGAAATTCTCTCTGGATTCCAGCGGCTATCTGATTTGGTGAAAGCTGCTGGTCTTGCTTACAAGATGAAGGCAGAGCTCACCATCTGCAGCATCGTTGACAGAACCGACTGTGGACCTTTGGTGCAGAGCCGGGTGGAGGGTCTGAATCAAAGGCTCAGACAGTTTTGCAACCATATTGGCTGCAGATTCCTTGACTTGCGCCATAGGGTGGTGGGGTTTCGGGTTCCGCTGAATAGGTCAGGAGTTCACTACACTCAGCTGGCGGCTACACGGGTAGTGGAGGCTGTGTGGCATGGACTGGGCGGTTTTTTTAGGTCAGAAGGCCTCGGGAAAGTACGGGGTGGGCTGCAATCTCAAAGGGTGCATGGCAAATACAGGACGTGCTTGGATCTAGGAACAGTCAGAATTGTAGTTGTAAATTGTTGTAGTTGTGCTGGGAAAGTCCCTGAGCTTCAAGTGCTAATAGAAAGCACAGAAGCTGAAATCGTTATAGGTACAGAAAGCTGACTAAATCCTGAAATAAGTTCTCCAGAAATTTTTACGAAGTCTCAGACGGTGTTCAGGAAAGATAGATTAGGCAGAATTGGTGGTGGAGTGTTTGTGTCTGTCAGTAGTGGTTTATCTTGTAGTGAAGTCGAAGTAGATACTCCGTGCGAATTGGTATGGGTGGAGGTTATACTTAACAGCCGATCTAAGTTAGTAATTGGCACCTTCTACCAACCCCCAGACTCCGATGATATAGTTGCTGAACAGTTCAGAGAAAATTTGAGTCTCGTAACAAATAAATACCCCACTCATACGGTTATAGTTGGTGGGGACTTCCAACCTTCCCTCGATATGTTGGCAAAAATACTTTTTCAAAACCGGTGGTGGGCAGAAAACATCTTCCGAGATTGTCCTAAATGCTTTCTCCGAAAATTATTTCGAGCAGTTAGTCCACGAACCCACGCGAATTGTAAACGGTTGCGAAAACACACTTGACCTCTTAGCCACAAACAACGCAGAGCTGATAGAAAGCATCATGACTGATACAGGGATTAGTGATCACAAAGTCGTTGTAGCTAGGCTCAATACCATTTCTTCCAAATCCACCAGAAACAAACACAAAATAATTTTATTTAAAAAAGCGGATAAAGTGTCACCAGAAGCCTTCCTAAGAGACAATATACATTCCTTCCAAACTGACTGTGCAAATGTAGATGAGATGTGGCTCAAATTCAAAGATATAGTAGCAACAGCAATTGAGAGATTCATACCTCATAAATTGGTAAGGGATAGAACTGATCCCCCGTGGTACACAAAACAGGTCCGAACGCTGTTGCAGAGGCAACAGAAAAAGCATGCGAAGTTCAGAAGAACGCGAAATCCCGAAGATTGGCTAAAATTTACAGACACGCGAAATTTGGCACGGACTTCAATGTGAGATGCCTTTAATACGTTCCACAACGAAACATTGTCTTGAAATTTGGTAGAAAATCCGGAGAAATTCTGGTCATATGTAAAGTACACTAGCGGCAAGACGCAGTCAATACCTTCGCTTCGCAGTGCCGATGGCACTGTTACCGACGACTGTTCCGCTAAAGTGGAGTTATTGAACGCAGTTTTCCGAAATTCCTTTACCAGGGAAGACGAATGGAATATTCCAGAATTTGAAACACGAACAGCTGCTAGCATGAGTTTCTTAGAAGTAGATACCTTAGGGGTTGCGAAGCAACTCAAATCGCTTGATACAGGCAAGTCTTCAGGTCCAGATTGTATACCGATTAGGTTCCTTTCAGATTACGCTGATACAATAGCTCCCTACTTAGCAATCATATACAACCGCTCGCTCACCGATAGATCTGTACCTACAGATTGGAAAATTGCGCAGGTCACACCAGTGTTTAAGAAGGGTAGTAGGAGTAATCCATCGAACTACAGACCTATATCATTGACGTCGGTTTGCAGTAGAGTTTTGGAGCACATACTGTATTCCAACATTATGAATCACCTCGAAGGGAACGATCTATTGATACGTAATCAGCATGGTTTCAGAAAACATCGTTCTTGTGCAACGCAGCTAGCTCTTTATTCGCACGAAGTAATGGCCACTATCGACAGGGGATCTCAGGTTCATTCCGTATTTCTAGATTTCCGGAAAGCTTTTGACACCGTTCCTCACAAGCGACTTCTAATCAAGCTGCGGGCCTATGGGGTATCGTCTCAGTTGTGCGACTGGATTCGTGATTTCCTGTCAGGAAGGTCGCAGTTTGTAGTAATAGACGGCAAATCATCAAGTAAAACTGAAGTGATATCAGGTTTTCCCCAGGGAAGCGTCCTAGGACCTCTGCTGTTCCTGGTCTATATAAATGACCTGGGTGACAATCTGAGCAGTTCTCTTAGGTTGTTTGCAGATGATGCTGCAATTTACCGTCTAGTAAGGTCATTCGAAGACCAGTATCAGTTGCAAAGCGATTTAGAAAAGATTGCTGTTTGGTGTGGCAGGTGGCAGTTGACGCTAAATAATGAAAAGTGTGAGGTGATCCATGTGAGTTCCAAAAGAAATCCGTTGGAATTCGATTACTCGATAAATAGTACAATTCTCAAGGCTGTCAATTCAACTAAGTACCTGGATGTTAAAATTACGAACAACTTAAGTTGGAAAGACCACATAGATAATATTGTGGGGAAGGTTGCGTTTCATTGACAGGACACTTAGAAGATGCAACAAGTCCACTAAAGAGACAGGTTACACTACACTCATTCGTCCTCTGTTAGAATATTGCTGCGTGGTGTGGGATCCTTACCAAGTGGGATTGACGGAGGACATCGAAAGGGTGCAAAAAAGGGCAGCTCGTTTTGTATTATCACGTAATAGGGGAGAGAGTGTGGCAGATACGATACGCGAATAGGGATGGAAGTCATTAAAGCAAAGACGTTTTTCGTTGCGGCGAGATCTATTTACGAAATTTCAGCCACCAACTTTCTCTTCCGAATGCGAAAATATTTTGTTGAGCCCAACCTACATAGGTAGGAATGATCATCAAAATAAAATAAGAGAAATCAGAGCTCGAACAGATAGGTTTAGGTGTTCGTTTTTCCCGCACGCTGTTCGGGAGTGGAATGGTAGAGAGATAGTATGATTGTGGTTCGATGAACCCTCTGCCAAGCACTTAAACGTGAATTGCAGAGTAGTCATGTAGATGTAGATGTACAGGGTGGGCGAGAAGTTGCTGTACCCCTATAACCCCTGTTTAGCATCAAATGTTATTATGGAGGTTGGTGGCTATGTTACTTCTTATCAGTTGTTGTAATCAATTGGTTGAATTCATGTTTACATGTTTTCTCAGTTACAGCTGAGCTTTAATATGTAACCATGCCAGCATTAAAGACAGGCCATGGAGTGAAACTAAGGAAACATGAGAAGATACAAATGCTTGGATCTCTACTTCATTGAAAAATCTCCTATGAGACCGACATGTACACATGCTTTGGAACTCAGTATACCAAGGATAATAATGTGAGATCACATGAAAAATGGCCTTGACTTTTTCAACCAATTTTTATGAACAAGTTATCGGATACAGACTGGGATGAGCGCATTTTAGCACGCCTTGCTTTGTTTATCCAATTTCCAAACACAGGGAACCATTTTATTTTCAGATGAATGTGCCATTTATCACAGCTCACATGCTAGAAATATTGTCATTTGGGCCAAAGAGAATCCTCATTACTCAGTAGAGTTAGAAAGGAGTACGCCTCACGTAATGATATGGGCAGTGGCAACATTACAACATCTGCTTGGACTGTACTTTTTTGAAAGAACTATGAATGGCACAGATTATTTACACATGTTACAAACTCAGCTTGAGGAAAGAGGACAGAGTGCCTTCTGACCACGCTCTTGGAATGCACTAGTTCCTAAATGAACACTTTCCGGGACAATGGACAGGTCGTGGTTCATTAGTATCAGCAGCTCACTTTAAATGACCACCAAGAAGTCCTCACCTCACCCCACCTGACGACTCATTATGTGTCGTCACTGAGGCACACGTATCTGCACATTGTTACGCTATGAATGAAAAACTGTGCAATGCTGTTGGGCATGTAGAAATGGTTCAACTCTGAGCACTATGGGACTTAACTGCTGAGGCCATTAGTCCCCTAGACTTAGAACTACTTAAACCTAACTAACCTAAGGACATCACACACATCCATGCCTGAGGCAGGATTCAAACCTGCACCATAGTAGACGCGCACTTCGAGACTGAAGCGCCTAGAACCTCGCGGCCACCACGGCCGGCTGTTGAGTACGTATTTCGCACTGTAATACCAGAGATACTCAATAACATGTCAAGAAGGACATGGAGGTACGATTGGGAATATACTGAAACATTGGACACTTAATGACACTGAATACATAAGTAAGTGCATACACTAATAAAATCAAATCAGTTAGCATTTGATGCTAAGGGGTAAGGAGACTCCCCGCCCACCCTGTAGAGTATACAATCTGTACAAGAACAAAGAGAGGAAAAATAATAATGGAAGACCAAGAACATAGCTTGAATTAGAAATGATAGAAATCATGGATATAGAAATTTTTCCTCTGCTGTTCAATATATACACCCAAGAAGTAACTGTGGCATTAAAAGAACGTTTAGGAGTGAATTTAAAATTCAAGATGAAAGGATATCAATGACAAGATTTGCTGTCGACATAACTATCCTCAGTTAAAGTGAGGAAGAACTGCAGGAATGAATTGTCTTAACGAGCAACACATTGGATAGACATTAAACCGAAAAAAACGAAAAGTAATGAGTAGTAGTAACAAGATTAGCAATAAACTTAACACCGAATTGGGGACCAGGAAGTGGATAAAGTTAAGAAATTTTGCTACCTTGGAAGCAAAATAACTCATGATGACCTAACAAAGGAGGGCATAAAAAGCAGACTACCACAGGAAAATAGGGCATTCCTGGTTGGTATCAAACATTGGCCAGCATTTGATGAAGAAACTTGTGATAATGTTTGTTTGGAGCACAGTATTGCACGGTGGTGAATCACGGGATGTAGGAAAATCAGAAAATATAAAAACTGAAGTGTTAGCACTGTGGTGCTATAGAAGGATGCTAAAAATTAGGTGGACTAATAAGAAAAGAAAAGATGTGGTTCTCCACAGAATTGGCAAAGAAACGAACACGTGGAAAACACTGACAAGAAGAAGATACAGTATGATAGGATTGATACTAAGACATCAATGAATAACTTCCATGATTTTGAGGGAGATGTAGCAGGTAACTGATTGATTGATTGATTGAAAGGGTTTATAGGACCATGATTCCGAAGTGAGTCACAGAAGAAAGAGGGTCTCCTAAAAGTGGACGGATCCAGTCAGGGGAGTCAAATTATAAAATAATGAATGTTAAACACACACAGTAAAGGCATAAAAGGTGAGACCAAATCTAAAAACTAGAAAAAAAGGGGGGGCAGTCATGTGGTCACAGACTGAGAAGACTGTAAAAGGAGTCCCAACCACAACCAACCTGCCCCTGATGTAGCAGGTAAAAGCTGTACAGGAAGACAGACATTAGAATACATCGAACAAATAACGAGGACGTCTGGTTAGGGTACCATTCTGAGATGTAGAGGTTAGAACAGCAGAGTAATTTGTGGCAAGCTGTATGAAAACATTAAAAAAAAACTGATGAGACAATAGGAGGGGGAAGGGGGAGGTTTAATAGGGAGGAAGGACTGCATTGCACTGAAAATATGAGGAAGGATCGGAAAGCAATGCATAATAAATTTTTTCTCCACTGGTATTGCAGCTAGAATGTTGAAATTTCATGATGATATAGTTTGAAGTTTCCATTTCAGAGGGTATTTTGTTTTCATGTGCAACTCTAACGAGAGAAGTCTGAACTACAAAACAAACACGGTGTGCAAGTTACTGTTGTCAACTTGTGAAAAGTGCGACATGTAGCTCGATACATGTGGGCCAAAGGGCATAAGCCAAGTGAAATTTACAGGGGCACCTAGGGTGCATATGGGGACAACTGTACGGACTGTTTTAATGTCTCTGGATGGTGTGCATTCTTCCAAGAGGGCATTGTGAACCTCAGTGATTCGCCATGTTCCAGGTGGCCAGTAACTGCTGCAACGCCGTAGAATATCTGAGCCATTTTGAATGGCCAGCATGTGCAACTGCAAACCTTGTCACAGCAGTTTAGCATTTCCTATAGTGTGGTGTACAATATTGGTCATGACACATTGAATTTTTGTAAAGTTAGTGCTCAGTGGGTGTCTAAGAACCTGACAGACAACCACAAGGGCCAGCAAATGATGATAAGGTTGGATAACTTACCATTATGCCGTAAAAGGGCACGACTTTCTGAAAGGAATCATCATTAGTGATGAGTCGTGAGCATACCTCTATACACCCGAAACCAAGCAGGCCTTTACAGAGTGGAAACATGCTGGTTCCCCAGTATGAAAACAATTTGAAGTGATTCAGTCTGATAGGAAAGTGTTTGCACCATACATTAAAAATTTGGTTAAGTTACGTCATGCCCTTTGTAACAAACACCACAGTATTAATGCTGAAGGTGTCAAACTTCTTCATGACAGTGTTTTCCCCCCATGTTGCTGCAACTGTTTGTGAGAAAATCGCCAAATTCGTGTGGGAGGTGCTCCATCATCCACCATATGATCGGGACTTTGTGCTATTGGACTTTCATCTAGTTGGTCCCATAAAGAAATTCCTGACTGGCTGATGCTTTGCGAGAGATGTAGAAGTGAAATCAACAGTCCGCAGATGGCTATACTCCAACCAGCCAGACTTCTACGAACAGGTTATTGAAACTGGTACCATGATGGGAGAAATGCGTTGGGAATGTTGGTGATTATGTACAAAAGTAAGTAAAAAATGTAAGTTCATTTGTGAGGTTTTTTTATTGCCTATTAAACTTCTTGGTAGTAAAATTATTGAGTGTTACTTCCCAACCTTCCCTCGTATATGCACAACAGTGCAAATGTCACCAGTATGTGCTGCATGCTTTATATAGGAATAAACTTGTTCCACTCACTTGCGGTACTTGGTGTTGACGGCAGTAATGCCTGTTTTACATTTAAAGCCTCAAGCTTGCATCAACTATTGCTCATATCTGTTCTGGGTTTGTTTTCTGGCGGTGTTAGTTGCACATAAAAAGTAATATGCAGCAGTACAGACAAGTTAACTGATGAAGAGTTGATGGACAGGGTCCTCATGTATGGGTTCACTGAATGCAATGAACAGGAGTTTCGACAAAGTTATGGTCAGCTGCTACCGCAGTAACAGCAACCACATCGCGGTACTGTTGCAGCTGTACATGGGTGCCTAAGAGAAATTGGAACTGCGTTTTGTGGCATACATTTTGGAGATTGAATATTACAGGCGTTTTCACTGCTATCATGGTATTTTCACAGAAACAGAGGTAACTGGGGTAAAAAAAAAAAAAATCATAATGTATATTATTAGTCAGCAACAATTCACCAGAAACCACAGGGACATAATACCAAATTATTCAGAAAATGTTCCTGAACCATGTCCAACATTTTCTTGTTGTAGTTTCGGATTGCCTGTAAATGTAGATATAGATAACGTATTGGAAAGTCTATTGTATACTCCAGATTTGGTGTCCTACAACCTCCTCATATTACTCACACACTTAAAGTTGTGGCTTGAAAATACTTTGAAAAGATTATAAAAGATGTAGATGGGTATTTTCCAGATTTCCACAACTGTGCTTCAGGGTTCAGATCCATTCACTGTAAAGATGTTCAACAAGATGCACTGCCCTACGAGTAAACCCACAGAGAAAGTTACAGTCACATCCTGAGATGGCATGTGTTGTAGTAGGCAACACAGCAAAGCCTTTTTTAAACATGGGTAGACAGCTGCTATGAATTTCTTGAGGGAAGCAATTTTCCTGAGTAGGCAGACTTTTAGTTTCAAATAATCACCGTATTTCACGATTTAGCTGTTGGCTAATTTCACCCTTTGGGCATTTTCAGTTACCTCTGCTATTTTCACCGCAGTAAAATATTTAAATCGTATAGCATCATACACTGAGGTGATAAAAGTCATGGGATACACACTAACTTCATGTCAGACCTCATTTAACCCTGCATAGTGCATCAACTCAATATGGCATGGACTCAGCAAGTCACGGGAAGTCTCCTGGCCAGCAACGGCATACAATCATTTAACTTTTTTTTTTCCTGCAGAAATATAGAGTATTCTGCCTCTACAGCTATCCATAATTGCGAAAGTGTTGCCAATGCAGGACTTTGTGCACGAACTGACATCTTGATTATGCCCCACAAATGTTCGATGGGATTCATGTCGGGTGATCTGGATGGCCACATCATTCATTTGAATTGTCCAGAATGTTCTTCAAACCAATCACGAACAACTGTAGCTTGCTGACATGATCCATTGTCATCCATAAACAATCTGTCTTCGTTTCCCAACATGACATCCATGAGTGGCTGCAAATGATCTAGTGGCCAAACATTCAGAGGACCTAGTTCATTCCATGGAAACACAGCCCACACCATTATGGAGCCTTCTCCAGATTGCACAGTCCCTTATTGACAACTTGGGTCCACTGCTTCATGAATTCTGCGGTACACTTGAACCCTACCATCACCACTTACCAACTGAAATCAGGAATTATCTGACCAGGCCACAGTTTTCCAGTCATTTAGGGTCCAAAGAATATGGTCATGAGGTCAGGAGAGGTGCTCCAGGTGATCTCGTGCTGTCGGTTGTCTGTCCGCAGCTCGTGGTCTTGCAGTAGCGTTCTCGCTTCCTGCGCACGGGGTCCCGGGTTCGATTCCCGGCGGGGTCAGGGATTTTCCCTGCCCCAAGATGACTGGGTGTTGTTGTGTTGTCTTCATCATCATCATTCATCCCCTTACGGTTGGAGGAAGGCAATGGCAAACCACCTCTGCTACGACCTTGCCTAGTTCGCAGTGCGGGTCTCCCACATCATTCCCTACGCTCCTTGGAGTATCGGACCTCATCGTCATCATCATCAGTAGTCTACTGTCTTTGCTCATTAACACCAAATTTCACCATGCTTTCCTAATGAATTTTCATCATGCTTTCCTAATGGATACATTTGTCATGTATCCCACATTGATCTGCATTTATTTCACGCAGCATTGCTTGTGTGTTAGCACTGACAACTCTGTGCAAATGCCACTGCCCTTTGTCATTCAGTAAAGGCTGTTGGCCACTGCTTGTTAGTGGTTAGAGGAAATGGCTGCAATTTGGTATCCTCAGCACACTCTTGAGACTGTGATTCATGGAATATGGAATTACCTAACATTTTCTGAAATGTCATGTCTCATGCACCTAGCTCTAACTACCATTCTGCATTAAAAGTCTGTTCATTCCTCTCGTGCGGCCATAATCACATTGGAAACTTTTTCTTATGAATCATCCGAGTACAAATACAGCTCCGCCAACGCACTGCCCTTTTACACCTTGTGCATGTAATACTACTGCCATCTAAATACGTGCATATTGCTATCCCATGACTTTTATCACACATTTTTTAGGTTCAGGTCACTGTCCAGTGACCTCACTGTCCAGTGACCTGACAGTGAAAAAACTTGCACGAGGGTAGCATTTTTCTCTTCTTGCTTTCTCCACAAAGATGTGTGGAATATAAGACAATATATGATTACAACTGTTTTCTGTTTTAGAAGTAACAGAGGTAGCTTGAAAATGTCCAAGGGGGGCAAAATTAGCTCGGTAGCTAAATCATGAACTGCGGTGTGGGATCCACATCAGGTGGACTGACGGATGACATCGAAAAAGTACAAAGAAGGGCAGCTCATTTTGTATTATTGCAAAATTGGGGAGATAGTGTCACAGACATGATACGTGAACTGGAATGGCAGTCATTAAAACAAAGGCATTTTCTGTTGTGACGGAAACTTCAATCACCAGTTTTCTCCTCCAATTGCGAAAATTTTCTGTTGGCACCCACCTCCATAGGGAGAAATGATCACATGATAAAATAAGAGAAATGAGGGCTCGCACAGAAAAATTTAAGTGCTCGTTTGTCCTGTGTGCCGTTTGAGAGTGGAATGGTAGAAAGACACAATGCTGACAGAAAGGATGTTGTCTGCTGCCAACTACAGGCTTCATGCAGTTATCAGGTTTCCGCTCACTCAGAAGAAAACTTGAGCAGACAGGCAACACTAGTTGCAATGTTAAGAACAACAGTCAGCAATGCAGGCAATTCACTGAATATGAACCAATGAGCATGACAAAGACCATAATGGCCACCTATTCACAGTGTCACCAGAACTGATGGCAAGTACTGTGAACAGGGATTTCTTTGGCTCATAATATACACTTATTAATCATCAGACTAGGTAAAGGAGATGTGTTAAAAATGAATGATACAATTCACTTTCATAAAATGATAACTAATGAGATGGAACAGTATTCTAAAGCTAATACTTTTCTCCTGAGAAAAAATAATTCATATTTACAAAATAACGCTATCAGAGGAAGGATGATATTCACTATTCTAGAGTAAATCTCACTTTGGCACAGAAAGGGATGAATTATGTTGCCACAAAAATCTTTGGTCATTTACCAAATGGTATTGAAAGTCTGACAGATAGCCAACAAACATTTAAAAGCAAATTAAAAGAATTTCTGAATGACAACTCCTACTCAATAGATGAATTCTTTAATTATTTTGTGTAAAGAAAAATTATGTTAAAGTGACACGTTCTACATCATTACAAAATGTCACATCTATGATCATCCTTGAAGAAGTCTTATATTGAGTGGTAACATTTCTTTATTAGAGTATCAGATAGATTCTTTTCCAGTAGACCTAATTTTGTGGTCAGAATATTCTTACCTCTTAGCAGGTTGAATGTTTTCACTCCTACATATTGCAGACTCTGAATACATAATTTTCATTCTTGAACAGAAACCATAAATGTGCTTTTATTCATTGTATAATATGAATGATAGAATGATTTTCCGTGAGTAATTATGGTTCATTGTATAAAAATTATTATCTAACAACGTATAAGGAGAGGACTAGAATGAGATTTTCACTCTGCAGCAAACTGTGCGCTAGTATGAAACTTCCTGGCAGATTAAAACTGTGTGCTGGACCGAGACTCAAACTCAGGACCTTTGCCTTTCACAGGCAAGTGCTCTACCATCTGAGCTACCGAAGCATGACTCAGGCACTGTCCTCACAGCTTTACTTCTGCCAGTATCTCGTCTCCTACCTTCCAAACTTTACAGAAACTCTCCTGCGAACCTAGCAGAACTAGCACTCCTGAAAGAAAGGATATGGCGGAGACATGGCTTAGCCACAGCCTGGGGGATGTTTCCAGAATGAGATTTTCACTCTGCAGTGGAGTGTGCGCTGATATGAAACTTTCTGGCAGATTAAAACTGTCATCGCCTGGGCTGTGGCTAAGCCATGTCTCCGCAATATCCTTTCTTCCAGGAGTGCTAGTTCTGCAAGGTTCACAGAAGAGCTTCTGTGAAGTTTGGAATGTAGGAGACAAGGTACTGACAGAAGTAAAGCTGTGAGGATGAGGCGTGAGTCGTGCTTGGGTAGCTCAGATGGTAGAGCACTTGCCCGCGAAAGGCAAAGGTCCCGAGTTCCGGTCTCAGTCTGGCACACAGTTTTAATCTGCCAGGAAGTTTCCGGGAGGGAACTGTTAAAATTTATGGGGGTATTGAAAAATGGACAGCATGATTCATGTGGATGTGCACCACGTATTTCGGATGTCATTTCTGGAGCTTCAATGTACACTATATACTACTACAACTTTCCCATAAAACACCGCCATATCAGATTACTGATTCATAATAGCTGTGGTATTAATTTTCTGCTTGCCAGTGTCAGTCACACTACATAAAATTTGCATTTAAAATGAAAAGTTATTTCTTATCTAGTTTCAGTATGTGACAATAATTCTTAAAAACTTTATCTTCACAATATGTGCTCCCTGGTCAATTTCTCCATATATCTCACTCAATGCTCCAGTACCACTGATGAATTTATTGGTAATATCATCACTCGGGATGAGACATGGATGTCACATACCACAACAAAAACAGAACAACAATCTGCGTCATAACAGCAGAGTGGTTCACCTTATAAGACCCAAGCCAACACAACATCTCTACGAAAAAAAGAACAAAAAGTTCTATGTTTGACATGGAGTCCTCCTGATCCAGTTCTATGTTTGACATGGAGTCCTGCTAATCCAGTTTTTACCACCAAACAGAGGCTGTTGGGACAGGTGCCGTCAGTGTACTGCGGAATCTCGGAAAAAGAACAAGAAATATGGAATGTTCAGTTACACCTCTACACAACCATACTGTCCACATCATCCAGAATCATACTACACCAACAATTATTAATCAAGGTACAATCATAAGGGGTAGGAAATGAAGTCTGTGACTGGATTGAGGATTTCTTGGTAGCTTGTTTGCTAGAAGAGTAATTGACACGTATAGATCTGAAGCTTTCTCAGTGAACCAACTGTTCCTATCGCTCTCAGATATTCATCCGGGTGCAGTAATTTATGAAACACAATATTTTGACAGCATACCTTGCTGTCTTCCTCATGTGATACCTACAGAATGAGTGTCTTTGCTACATTGCACCTCTTTTGTGCTCTTATCATTCACTACTACCCAATCATACGACACATCAGACAAAGTGATGGGGAAATCCATTGTGGAATCTTGGGTGTGAACACTGGTCCCTCACTGCTTCTACAGCCCGCATTGGACGCTGCTCTTAACTGACTCTGTTACGTCAGTTGGCTGACTGCTAGATTCAACACTGTCCCTACTGATCAGGTTATCGGTCACTCTTACCTCGACAGCCTCCTTTCAAACACAACACCAAAATGAAGAGGTCTTTCTTAGCATTTCTATTTACTCGTATACCATCAATTCTCCCTAGCAGTGTTCCAAAACTGCAGATTTTGTTGGTAGGTTTGATGCGGTGTGTACCAGGAGCTCAGCCCAATCGATAAACACATTAGCTTCACTTTCAGTAAAGTGTGGCTCCTGTGCTCAGCCAACTGAAATTGCAACATTGACAGAGAGAGACTTTCCGGTCTGATGATGGTGACAGGAGCAGTGGGGGATCAGTAACTGCACCCAACAATCAGTGATCATGGCTCCCCACCACACCACATGATGTTGTATGTGGCTGGGCTATGGAAAAAGGATGGGGAGCAATAAGAATAGAAATGAGATGCAATGTGTGGTATAGACATGTCTGCACCCCTGCGTATTCAGTCACCACACTTAAGGACATGCTTCCCAAGGCCAGGTACGATCCCTATCTCACCTCGGAGGATGTTTGTCAATAGAAGAGCCACTCAGCTGTGTACCACCATGCCACCAAAATGTCCGAAGGTGCCAGTCACACCGATACGTGGTGTGCAGGTTGCAGTACACAGCACTGCACAGACATAGCTGCGTACCGTCAAGCCACCAAAGTGCCCGGGTGCACCACCCATGTTGATATGTGGCATGCAGGTCACGGCACACAGAGAAGCAGTCATGGCCAGCTGCTTGCATTCGCACAGTCACACGTCCACGTGACACCGGGCATGGACTTTTAAGTGGCTGTCTACTCAGGGCAGCACTCTGCCCCCTCGAGAGCTAGTTACACTCTAGACTCCAACTGACCGACAGCTGTCACATTGCTCCCGAGCGGACACAATACATGCTGCCGGGCACCAAGATTGCAGTGGATCCTGTACGACGTCGTGTTTCCATCGGCAGCTCCCGAGGACACCACTTTGCAGGATCTGCACATGACTGCCCACAAGCCTGTTGTTTCGTGGGACAGTGTCATATCGGCGCCTCGCTGTTTGTCAGTGGATGGCCTGCGAGCTACAAGCCTCATGGGACTGTATCATTACACACCATCGCAGCATTTCACCACTTTAACATTTAAGGACTTGTCCTAGTGTGAACCTGTTACACACTGTCGAGGACTGACATTTCTGTTATCGAGTAGTGTGGACACCGGTTCCCAGAAGCTGTACATAGTTAAGTCACATTCACAAACAGTTGTTATAGTAAAGTGTGTCTTTCAAAACAGCGAGTCTCAACACTTGGCTAAAGGATAAAAGAAAATGGCAATGAGAATAATTCACTTTTTTGTGGTTTTCTTAGTGCTCTTCTCTGGCTTGTCATACACTAAATTATGTGGCAAAGAGTTTCATCCTGCAGGTAAATGAAATGCAATGAAGTCAAGATGATTGTTCTGCATGTATCATGTGAAGATGACACCAAGCTGCACTGTCAAAACAAAACACGACACCAATAAAAACACGTATAGAGCCAAATTCAGGCGTGTCTCAGGTCAGATTTTCGGCATCTTAGTTGTTCATGTTCTTATATTAATGAGCTGATAGACAATATTAACAGTAATCTCAGTAAACTATAGATGGTGTCATTATTTATAACTACATACTATCTGAAAAACCTAAACAAATATTGAGTTACATCTCAAATCACCCACTCGGCCATTCATCATGTTCTGTAGATCCCATTAACAAAATGAACATTCAGAATTGTGGAATATGTCAAGATATACATCAACAAAAGACAAAGAAATCACAGAAAATCTGTATACTCCATCAACAATGAACTACCACTGTGCTGCTTAGTACGATTCACATTTGGTGCTACATAAATCTTATAGAGTAAAAACAAACAAAGGAAAACCTTCGGATGAAATAATGACAATATTATGAAATTAGTTGCTCGCAGCCCGGCCTCAGTGGCCAGAATCTGCAGTCGTGTGTATGAGTTGAGCTTGCTTGAATATGTGTGTGTTTTC
Organism: Schistocerca serialis cubense; assembly: GCF_023864345.2. Lineage (NCBI taxonomy): Eukaryota > Metazoa > Arthropoda > Insecta > Orthoptera > Acrididae > Schistocerca > Schistocerca serialis. The sequence goes on from NC_064649.1 coordinate 91,555,344, forward strand.
TATGTTGGAAGGAGGCCACATTTGGCCAAAACTGCACATGTAGGGCAGTCCTTTTGTTGTGCCTGTTTGCGACTTAACATCTCTTTTAACACAGTAAGTTAGGAACAAAGCTGCTACTTTGACAAAAGCTGCAAACTCCTCAGCTTTACTATATAGTTGCTGTTATGGCTGAGTACGTGGCATTACCAAGGTATGTATTTATTTCAAATTACTCCAGCTCCTATTCCCGTCTTCCCATCTGCTGCTACAGCCTCTGTCCGTCTTCTCCTCCCCTTTTTCCCTGTTCATTTCCTCCCTCACTCTCAGCCCTACTCCACCCCACACTCTCCTCCCCTTTCTATCTGTTTGTCCGTCTCTTCCTTGCCCTTCTCTCTCCATTTCATTACCCCACCCCAATATGAGGTTGCTAGTTCTTGCCCCCACAGTATTTATTTCCATGCAGTAAGTAATTTGCGAACCATGTCTGGCTGAAAAGGAAACAGGTCTTTAGGAGGTGTTTTTATCCATTACTCTGCATGCATATGCACATGTCACATGTATCTCTCATACATTTAATACACTATCTTCTGGTAAACCTTCCGGGATGTAAGGTCGTGGTCCATGAAACTCTTCAGCTCCTAACGTTTCTTCCAGAGCTGCGCTGGACATCTTCAGAGGGGTGTTTCTTCTCCGGTGAGTCTTGCAGACTGACGGGTCGGACGTCTGAGAGCGACTTATGTATCGTAGAAAGTGGGTGTGACCAGAGTTACACAAGATATGCAGAGATAACCTTTGTCAGAGATAAAACTTAACTATCGATCGTAATCTCATCTTTCTACGATACATAAGTCGCTCTCAGACGTCCGACCCGTCAGTCGGCAAGACTCACAGGAGAAGAAACACCCCTCTGAAGATGTCCAGCGCAGCTCTGGACGAAACGTTAGGAGCTGAAGAGTTTCATGGACCACGACCTTACATCCCGGAAGGTTTACCAGAAGATATGTCATCCGGTCGTGAAAGCCTTCATACTATGATTTAATACACTACTGGCCATTAAAATTGCTACACCAAGAAGAAATGCAGATGATAAACAGGTATTCATTGGACAAATATATTATACTAGAACTGACATGTGATTACATTTTCATGCAATTTGGGTGCATATATCCTGAGAAATAAGTACCCAGAACAACCACCTCTGGCCGTAATAATGGCCTTGATACGCCTGGGCATTGAGTCAAACAGAGCTTGGATGGCGTGTACAGGTACAGGTGCCCATGCAGCTTCAACACAATACCACAGTTCATCAAGAGTAGTGACTGGCGTATTGTGATGAGCCAGTAGCTCAGCCACCATTGACCAGACGTTTTCAATTGGTGAGAGATCTGGAGAATGTGCTGGCCAGGGCAGCAGTCAAACGTTTTCTGTATCCAGAAAGGCCTGTACAGGACCTGCAACATTCGGTCGTGAATTATCCTGCCGAAAAGTAGGGTTTTGCAGGGATCAAATGAAGGGTAGAGCCATGGGTCGTAAAACATCTGAAATGTAACGTCCACTGTTCAAAGTGCTGTCAATGCAAACAAGAGGTGGCAGAGACGTGTAACCAATGGCACCACATACCATCACGCCGGGTGATACGCCAGTATGGTGATGACAAATACACGCTTTCAATGTGCGTTCACCACAATGTCGCCAAACACGGATGCGACCATCATGATGCTGTAAACAGAACCTGGATACATCCGAAAAAATGACGTTTTGCCATTCATGCACCCAGGTTCGTCGTCGAGTACACCATTGCTGGCGCTCCTGTCTGTAATGCAGCGTCAAGGGCAACTGCAGCCACGGTCTCCGAGCTGATAGTCCATGCTGCTGCAAACGTCGTCGAACTGTTTGTGCAGATGGTTGTTGTCTTGCAAACGTCCCTATCTGTTGACTCAAGGATTGAGACATGGCTGCACGATCCATTACAGCCACGAAGATAAGATGCCTGTCATCTCGACTGCTAGTGATATGAGGCCGTTGGCATCCAGCACGGCGATCCGTATTACCCCTCCTGAACCCACTGATTTCATATTCTGCCAACAGTCACTGGATCTCGACCAACGCGAGCAGCAATGTCGCGATACGATAAACCGCAATCGTGATAGGCTACAATTCGACCTTTGTCAAACTCGGAAACGTGATGGTATGCATTTCTCCTCCTTACATGAGGCATCACAACATTTCACCAGGCAACGCCGGTCAACTGCTGTTTGTGTATCAGAAATCGGTTGGAAACTATCCTCATGTCAACATATTGTAGGTGTCGGTACCGGCGCCAACCATGTGTGAATGCTCTGAAAAGCTAATCATTTGCATATCACAGCATCTTCTTCCTGTCGGTTAAATTTCACGTCTGTAGCATGTCATCTTCGTGGTGTAGCAATTTTAATGGCCAGTAATGTATATGTCCATCAACCATGGACCTTGCCGTTGGTGGGGAGGCTTGCGTGCCTCAGCGATACAGACAGCCGTACCGTAGGTGCAACCACAACGGAGGGGTATCTGTTGAGAGGCCAGACAAACGTGTGGTTCCTGAAGAGGGGGAGCAGCCTTTTCAGTAGTTGCAAGGGCAACAGTCTGGATGATTGACTGATCTGGCCTTGTAACAATAACCAAAACGGCCTTGCTGTGCTGGTACTGCGAACGGCTGAAAGCAAGGGGAAACTACAGCCGTAATTTCTCCCGAGGGCATGCAGCTTTACTGTATGATTACATGATGATGGCGTCCTCTTGGGTAAAATATTCCGGAGGTAAAATAGTCCCCCATTCGGATCTCCGGGCGGGGACTACTCAAGAGGATGTCGTTATCAGGAGAAAGAAAACTGGCATTCTACGGATTGGAGCGTGGAATGTCAGATCCCTTAATCGGGCAGGTAGGTTAGAAAATTTAAAAAGGGAAATGGATAGGTTGAAGTTAGATATAGTGGGAATTAGTGAAGTTCGGTGGCAGGAGGAACAAGACTTCTGGTCAGGTGACTACAGGGTTATAAACACAAAATCAAATAGGGGTAATGCAGGAGTAGGTTTAATAATGAATAGGAAAATAGGAATGCGGGTAAGCTACTACAAACAGCATAGTGAACGCATTATTGTGGCCAAGATAGATACGAAGCCCACACCTACTACAGTAGTATAAGTTTATATGCCAACTAGCTCTGCAGATGACGAAGAAATTGAAGAAATGTATGATGAAATAAAAGAAATTATTCAGATTGTGAAGGGAGACGAAAATTTAATAGTCATGGGTGACTGGAATTCGAGTGTAGGAAAAGGGAGAGAAGGAAACATAGTAGGTGAATATGGATTGGGGGGCAGAAATAAAAGAGGAAGCCGCCTGGTAGAATTTTGCACAGAGCACAACATAATCATAAATAACACTTGGTTTAAGAATCATGAAAGAAGGTTGTATACATGGAAGAACCCTGGAGATACTAAAAGGTATCAGATAGATTATATAATGGTAAGACAGAGATTTAGGAACCAGGTTTTAAATTGTAAGACATTTCCAGGGGCAGATGCGGACTCTGACCACAATCTATTGGTTATGACCTGTAGATTAAAACTGAAGAAACTGCAAAAAGGTGGGAATTTAAGGAGATGGGACCTGGATAAACTAAAAGAACCAGAGGTTGTACAGAGATTCAGGGAGAGCATAAGGGAGCAATTGACAGGAATGGGGGAAATAAATACAGTAGAAGAAGAATGGGTAGCTTTGAGGGATGAAGTAGTGAAGGCAGCAGAGGATCAAGTAGGTAAAACGACGAGGGCTAGTAGAAATCCTTGGATAACAGAAGAAATATTGAATTTAATTGATGAAAGGAGAAAATATAAAAATGCAGTAAGTGAAACAGGCAAAAAGGAATACAAACGTCTCAAAAATGAGATCGACAGGAAGTGCAAAATGGCTAAGCAGGGATGGCTAGAGGACAAATGTAAGGATGTAGAGACCTATCTCACTAGGGGTAAGATAGATACCGCCTACAGGAAAATTAAAGAGACCTTTGGAGATAAGAGAACGACTTGTATGAATATCAAGAGCTCAGATGGAAACCCAGTTCTAAGCAAAGAAGGGAAAGCAGAAAGGTGGAAGGAGTATATAGAGGGTCTATACAAGGGCGATGTACTTGAGGACAATATTATGGAAATGGAAGAGGATGTAGATGAAGATGAAATGGGAGATACGATACTGCGTGAAGAGTTTGACAGAGCACTGAAAGACCTGAGTTGAAACAAGGCCCCCGGAGTAGACAATATTCCATTGGAACTACTGACGGCCGTGGGAGAGCCAGTCCTGACAAAACTCTACCATCTGGTGAGCAAGATGTATGAAACAGGTGAAATACCCTCAGACTTCAAGAAGAATATAATAATTCCAATCCCAAAGAAAGCAGGTGTTGACAGATGTGAAAATTACCGAACTATCAGCTTAATAAGTCACAGCTGCAAAATACTAACACGAATTCTTTACAGACGAATGGAAAAACTAGTAGAAGCCAACCTCGGGGAAGATCAGTTTGGATTCCATAGAAACACTGGAACATGTGAGGCAATACTGACCTTACGACTTATCTTAGAAGAAAGATTAAGGAAAGGCAAACCTATGTTTCTAGCATTTGTAGACTTAGAGAAAGCTTTTGACAATGTTGACTGGAATACTCTCTTTCAAATTCTAAAGGTGGCAGGGGTAAAATACAGGGAGCGAAAGGCTATTTACAATTTGTACAGAAACCAGATGGCAGTTATAAGAGTCGAGGGACATGAAAGGGAAGCAGTGGTTGGGAAGGGAGTAAGACAGGGTTGTAGCCTGTCCCCGATGTTGTTCAATCTATATATTGAGCAAGCAGTAAAGGAAACAAAAGAAAAATTCGGAGTAGGTATTAAAATTCATGGAGAAGAAATAAAAACTTTGAGGTTCGCCGATGACATTGTAATTCTGTCAGAGACGGCAAAGGACTTGGAAGAACAGTTGAATGGAATGGACAGTGTCTTGAAAGGAGGATATAAGATGAACATCAACAAAAGCAAAACAAGGATAATGGAATGTAGTCTAATTAAGTCGGGTGATGCTGAGGGAATTAGATTAGGAAATGAGGCACTTAAAGTAGTAAAGGAGTTTTGCTATTTGGGGAGCAAAATAACTGATGATGGTCGAAGTAGAGAGGATATAAAATGTAGGCTGGCAATGGCAAGGAAAGCATTTCTGAAGAAGAGAAATTTGTTAACATCCAGTATTGATTTAAGTGTCAGGAAGTCGTTTCTGAAAGTATTCGTATGGAGTGTAGCCATGTATGGAAGTGAAACATGGACGATAAATAGTTTGGACAAGAAGAGAATAGAAGCTTTCGAAATGTGGTGCTACAGAAGAATGCTGAAGATTAGATGGGTAGATCACATAACTAATGAGGAAGTATTGAATAGGATTGGGGAGAAGAGAAGTTTGTGGCACAACTTGACCAGAAGAAGGGATCGGTTGGTAGGACATGTTCTGAGGCATCAAGGGATCACCAATTTAGTATTGGAGGGCAGCGTGGAGGGTAAAAATCGTAGGGGCAGACCAAGAGATGAATACACTAAGCAGATTCAGAAGGATGTAGGTTGCAGTAGGTACTGGGAGATGAAAAAGCTTGCACAGGATAGAGTAGCATGGAGAGCTGCATCAAACCAGTCTCAGGACTGAAGACCACAACAACAACAACAAGTGTATATTTCACACATATTTGTAAACATATTTCAACTGTATAGCAAACTGCCCTGTAATTTTGTTTCCACACAATTCAATGTTATGACATCATATCTCCTGAACTATGAGTTGTACAAAGATATAACATTGTATGTACGAGGGCTGACGGAAAAGTAATGCCTCCACCTTCATAATTCTTCAACAGTTGGCAGCATTGGTGTGTGGCAGGTACTGGTTGTTCTGTAGCCTCTTCTCTACAGCTCCAGTTGGCAGGAAGCCTTGGCATTGAATGGGTGTGTTGTTACGGTGTACAAATGGTCGAGTCAATGCGATTTAAGCAATGTGCAGTCATTGAATTCTTGACAGCATAAGGTGTCACCCCAAAGGAGATTCATCAGAGAATAAAAGCAGGCAGTTTATGGTGACTGTGTTGATGTGAGTACTGTGCATTGTTGGGCAAGTAAGTTTAAAATATATTAAGGCGGGAACATCTGACCTGTGTGACAAACAAAGAGTTGGATGGCATGTGACAGCAAACACCGAGTTTCACAAGCAAAATGTTGACAGATTGATTCAGGACGATCGTCGTATCACTCAGAGAGAAACTGCAAGCACAATACGCATTTCACAAGAATGTGAAGGCCACATTATTGCTTTGCTTGGCTATCAGAAAATCGGTGCGCGATGGGTACCCCGGATGCTGACTCCTGAAATGAAAGTGCGCAGACTTGAAATTTGCCAGTAACTCCTTTCGCATTACAAGAATGAAGGTGACGCCTTTATCCATTCAGTTGTGACTGGAGACTGGGTACACCATTACGACCCAGAGACGAAACGTCAGTCTATGGAATATTGACACAAAGACTCGCCCCAGAAAAAGAAATTCAAGACGCAGCCCTCAGCTGGAAAAATCATGGCCACAGTGTTCTGAGACGCAGATGGTGTTATCAATGTTGATTTCCTTAATCGTGGAACAACAATGAATTCAGAGTGTTACATCACAATGCTGCGAACTCTGAAACGACGGCTAACAAGGGTCCGGAAGGAAAAGGGAAATGTTTTTCTGCAGCATGACAATGCCACACCACACACTTCACGTGCCACCACAGCAGAACTTCAGAGCCTGAATCTTACCACCACACGGCATCCTCCATACAGTCCAGATTTAGCACCATCTGACTTCAATCTGTTCCCGATAATGAAAGACGATCTGCGGAGACATCATTATGCTTCTGATGATGCTAAGAGAACTGTGAGAGTGTGGTTGCGGAAACAGCAAATTCTTCTGTGATGGCTTCAGAAAACTTGTTCATTGTTGGCAGAAATGTATCCAATTGGCTGGTGATTATGTGGAAAAGTGAATACTGGTAATTAAAGATCACATTCTAAGGAATGTTTCTGTGTTTGATTTATTAAACTATTCCCATCCAAACCCAAATAATTAAGGTGAATGCATTACTTTTCATTCAATCCTCGTATATTATGAAAATGCTAGTTGTTACTCACCATACAGTGTAGATGCAGAGTCGCAGATAGGTATAACAAAAAGACAGTCGGAAAGAGAGCTTTCAGCCAACAAGGCCTTTGTCAAAAGTAGACAACACACACACACACACACACACACACACACAAAAACACACACACACACACACACACACACACACACACACACTGCCACAGTCTCTGGCACAGTTGAAGCCAGACTAGGAGCAACAGTACATGATGGGAGAGGAGAACCAGGTGGTGCAGGTAAGGAGGAGGCAGGGGCAGGGAATGGGAGGGATAGTTGGACAGGCTTGGGGGACAGTAAAGTGCTGCTTATAGGAGCATACAGAGTCTAGGTGGAGAGAGGGTAGGGCGCTAGGTGCAGCCAGGAGGTTAGGTGGGGGGTGGGTACTGGAAAAGGAGAGAAGTAAAAAGACTGTGTGTGGGCAGAAACAGAGGGCTGTGTAGTGCTGCAGTGGGAATGGGCTAAAAGGGTAAGAACAATGACTAACTAAGGTTGAGGCCAGTAGGGTTATGGGAACATAGGCTATATGGCAGGGAGTGTTCCCACCTGCACAGTTCAGAAAAGCTGGTGTTGGTGGGAAGGATCCAGATGTTACAGGCTATGAAGCAGTCGTTGAAATGAAGAACACTGTGTTGGGCGGCATGCTCAGCAATGGGGTGGTCCAGCTGTTTCTTGGCCACAGTTTGTTGGTGGTCATTCATGCGAACAGACATCTTGTTGGTTGTCATGTACAGCACAGTCGTTGCAGCTTAGCTTGTAGGTCACATGACTAGTTTCACAGGCAGCCCTACCTTTGATGGGACAGATGGTGCTTGTGAACAGACGGGATTAGGTGGTGGTAGGAGGATGTATGGTACAGGTCTTGCATCTAAGTCTATTACAGGGACAAACCATGTGGCAAGGGGTTGGGAGCAGAGGTTGAGTATGGATGGATAAGGATACTGTGTAGGTTCCGTGGGTTGTGGAATACCACTGTGGGAGGGGTGGGAAGGATAGTGAGAGGACACTTCTCATTTCAGGGTACGACCCTGGCGGAGAACATAATTCAGATGCTCCAGTCCTGGGTGATACTGAGTCACGAGGGGAACGCTCCCCTGTTGCCAGATGGTGGGACTTTTGCAAATATTTTTAGACTTAATTCTATGTTATTTATGTATTTTTACGCATTTATGTCCACCACCTCGGATCCTCGCTCTTTCCATTTGCATCAATACAGAAATGTTTCCTTATCCCTAGCCAGAATCGAGTCCCACATACTGTTCCTGCATTGTTGCTCGGCTACTGTCCTATACGCCGTCTCCTTTACCAACAAACCACACTTTCCTAAAATTCTCCCAATGAACCGAAGTTAACCACTCATCTTCCTTACTACAATCGTTACATGTTTGTTCCATTTCAAATTGCTTTGCAGTGTTGCTCCTAAATATTTAATCGACATGACTGTATGCCACAGCACACTAATAATGCTGTAATTCAAACATCACAGGTTTGTTTTTCCTACTTTTCTGCATTAACTTACATTTTTTTACATTTAGAAGTAGCTGCCCATTATCACACCAACTAGAAATTTTGTCTAGTCATTGTGTGTCCTCTTACAGTCACTCAGTGATGACACCTTCCCGTGCAGCACAGTATCATCAGCAAACAGCTCCTCACCCTGTCCATCAGACTGTCTACGTATATAGAAAATAATAGTAATCCTATCACATATCCCTGTGGCATTCCTGACAATACCTTGTCTCTCATGAACATCCACTGTTGAGGACTATATACTGGGATTTGTTACTTAAGAAGTCTTAGAGCCACACACACATCTGGGAACCTAATCTGTATGCTTGGAACTTCATTAACAGTCCGCAGTGGGGCACCTGTCAAACACTTCTCAGAAATCTGGGATTGTGGAATCTGCCCATCGCCCTTCATCCACTGTTCGCAGGATATCATGTGAGAAAAAAGCTGTGTTTCTAAAATCATGCTGATTTGCGAGCAGAAGCTTTTCTGTCTCATGGAAATTTATCATATACAAACTGAGAATATTTTCAAGAATTCGGCAGCAAACAGAAGTTAGGGATTGTTCTTTTACTCTTCTTACATACAGGAGTCACCTGCACTTTTTTCTGGCACTTGGCACTTTGCACTGGGTAAGAGATTCACAATATATGCAAGTTAAGTAAGGGGGCAATGCCATAGAGTACTCATTGTAAAACCAAATTAGGATTCCATTGGGACCTGGTAGCTTACTTTCTTTCAATGTTTTCTCTATGCTAGGGATGCTTATTAATACGTCTTACACACGGGAGTCCATGCAATGGTCGAATTATGGCATATTCGTTTTGTAAATGTGAAGAAAACAGTTTGTACTGTGAAAACGTGCTTATGTTTCATAAATGGAACTATAGTGTGACCTCCAGCAAGTGACCAGATGAGAGGAAATTCTAATGTTAGCCAAAAACTTGAACAACTGTAAGTAATCACTATAATCTACAAATATCACATATCAAAACAAGACTGTATCATTCTAGATTCTACTGAAGATACCTTAAGCTAAAAGATGAAAAGTGTCTGAAACAAATAAAATACATCGCAGCAAGAAGACTGGTTTTTATTTACAAAATGAATATTTGTGTGTTTGGTGTGTACGATGGCCACACAAACAAACTTGTTAAAAGATGGTATATTTGTAAATTCTCCTGCGCGAATGATTTCTTAAATGCAAAATTTTAAACTTTGGTTTCCCTTTTACTCTCTTCCACTGTCACACCAGTCACCAAAGAGCAACTGGATAGGAGCCTTTGACTCACTTAGTGTTTTTACGTAGCACCAGAATTTCCTCAGATTCTCAGCCAGTGACAGTTACTGTCAACATAATGTGGCTCCACACCCAGAAAACTTCTACATTAAATAGTTACTTACAGGTGTTTTTTCATCATGGGGTGGAACTTAGTTCCTGGATGACCCTCAAAAAGGACATTAAATTGAAAAATGTCTATTTGGCCTTCAAAAAGTTAAAAAAAGTAGTTCATTACCAAATAGATTTTTTCATAATACCTTAATAGTACAATGAATGACTTTCCTTGCCCTTTCCTTCCTCGTAGATTTAGTACTGTGCCTGCTATTCCGCAGGATATGGAGGGAAGAGATCATCAGATGGCAGGAAATCATGGAAAGAAATCTCATGCAGCAACAGTAGTAACACTTATTTAATATTTGCTATGACAGGGAATGGATAACAAATTAAGTTAAGTTGGACCAATTATCTCGATAGTTATATAGACACTGGACAAAAAATAAACAGACATAATTTCTTCTATTTATTTTTTATTTTACTTTTCAGTCCTGCCAAATTAGTGCTGTCAAGTCACTACTGACTACATCAAGACATTTTAAAATGTAAAAGAAAAATGTTTTTACATATCAATTGACGGCGATAAAAGATAGTTTGTAATCAATTTATATTATAATAACCACCCTAACTTACAATAGCTATAATGGTCAAATAAAACTTGTGGCAGCAATTTAAAAAAAGGAAAGGCATAAAGGAAGTATAAAATGGAGTAAGGAATTAAAATGAGATTTTGGCTTCAAACAATGATCTTATGGAATGCAGTTTCTTGTATACAGTGTGAAAACTATTTAAACTGACAAACTCTGGGAGGTTGTATGGGACACCAAAACAAATATTTTTTCCCTAATGTCATTTTTTTCCTATGAGGATTATTTAAACCAGTGGAGATCGTATTACGCTCTTCAGATGTTAGAGGCCATATTTCGATCTTCAGTTGTTAGAGGGTGTATTACGCTCTTCAGTTGTAGGCAACTGCTGTCCACCAGTGTAGTAGTGCATTGTCTCTGTTTACTAATGGAGCGATGCACCTGGAGTGAGTACACTGATATGGTTGGTTCGTGTGGAGCAGGATCATTCAATCAGCACTCGTGCAATTTGCACATAACATGGGGACAAATCACACAAATGTAAGAACAGTCCTTCGAGAGCAATTGTTACGTCGATTTCACTTATGGCATGTCCACAACCTGGAACCAGTTGATTATCCACCCAGAGCACAGTTTTCGCAGTGGTACCTCGAACAGTGTGAAATGCATCCTACATTTCCATCCTCCGTGTTGTTTACTGATGAAGCAACGTTGGTGTGATGGAGTCTTCAACATGCACAATTTGCACGTTTGGAGTGAGGATAACCCACATGCCACAGTTACTAGCACTCATCAAGTGCGGTTATTCATTAACGTGTGGGTCGGTGTTGTTGGGGACTGTTTAAATGGTCTGTATCTGCTAATTAGGTCATTAAATGGCAGGCACTATTACAATTTTCTCGCCAGAGCACTGTCAGAATTGCTGGAAGATGTCCTGCTCCCTACAAGACAACGCATGTGGTTCCAACATGACGGGGCGCCAGCACATTTCAGTCATCGTGTCTGTCTATTCCTGGACCAACGGTTCCCAGAAATGTGGATTGGCAGAGTTGGTCCTGTACCATGGCCTGCTCAATCCCCAGATATGTCCCCTCTGGACTTTTTTGTGTAGGGAGAGGTGCGCAACCTTGTTTATGCAACTCCTGTTGCATCAGAAGAGGATCTGGTTGCCCAGATAGTAGCAGCAGCAGGGACAATTCAGGATACTCCTGGGGTTTTTGCCCGTGGCAGACAGAACATGACCCGATGGTGTAACCTTTGTTTACGTGTCAATGGAGGCATTTTTTAAAATCTACTGTAACTGAAATTGGGCTGTGTTAATGTGTTGTCTCTTGTTCATAAAAAAATGGAAAAGCATTTCTTGGTTTGATTAATTTTCTGCCAGACAAAGCTTCCTCTACCAGTTTAAATACTCCTCATAGGAAAAAATGACATTGGGGAAAAATATTTGTTTTGATGTCCCCTACAACTAGCCAGAGTTTGTCAGTTTAAATACTTTTCACCATATATATGGAATCTGGGAGAAGTAAAGGATATTATTGTGATAGGCGAGGTACTAGTTTGTTTTTGAAACTGGAGAAATGTGTAACTAAATGTTATAGGCACTTGCAAAACAGAGCCTCATGAAATGTCATTGATGTAGGGATGCCATATTAGGAAACATATATTTGTGATTCACATTATGAAGGAGCTGATATAGCCTTTTGGCCAAATGTAATCAGAACAGTTCACTGCAGGAAGGGGTAATGTGGTCACAAAGCGGTGTGTCTATTATAGATGTCACACAGCCGGGGTGGGGTAAATGTGCCTTGACTGTAGGGCCTCACAATAGCTGAAGCCCTGGGTCTTTTTCCTTCGGATGTCTCAGCAGAAATGTTTTCTGTGACTTTCTGAAATATGAAGAAACACACATATGTCAGTATTTTTACTCCAGTTTTATGCTCATCCAGATTTACATCAAGGTATCTAGCTGAAGAACTGAGAAAGATTTTAATGTTATTTAGAATAAAGTGTGGATTAAGAAACAAGTAAAAGAAAGCAAACATAAAATAAGTCATTGGGATGGAATGACTGCAGAATAATAGCAAGCAGCATGAAAGATTGCCACAAATCACATGTTCAATGTTTCCCAACCCATCACACAAGTTTTGTCACCATTGTGGCAACATTGGAGTGTCTTCTTCTGTTTTGTTAAATATTTTACAAATAATTGTAAACTTTCAAATTGTCTCCTGTACCACATCGGCACTTTCTTTACAACGCAAACAGAATTTTCCTTTCTTATTAATAAACCATCAAAATTTGGCACCATTTTAAATTTCCACATTCACAGGTGCAGCACACCAACTGTAACTGTATTGTAACAATGCAGACCAAAGACTGAACATATAACTGTTCACAAGCAGAAATTATAACAACAAAAGCAGTTTGCGAGTATAATGCCATAAATCTGTTATCTTTCTGCATTGTTATTTGCCTCTACAACTTTTTACACTTACCCATTACTTTCAAATTTTCTTATTCTATCCACTAGTACTTGCGAGTTACCTAATTTCTGGTCTATTATATCCTACACAAAAGGTCTTTCAACAATTAAGACTATCAAAATCCATATTTTTCTTGACAAAAAATTATACTTTTCCCATAACCTCAAGCCAGTTTAGTCACCAAGTTCAGGAGAAATTGGCAATGTGTTGGTTTCCGTGGATGTAGACTACTGGCTTAGGAATAACTTTGCACTTGATATCGCTTCTCCAGCTCAGGAAGATACCATCAGTCTTGTAGTATGTAAAGTATTAAGACAAAATTTATGACAGGACTGAAGATTCCTTGTTAGGGATGTTATCTCAAATGGGGAGTCTCAACAGTAGTAGAAGTAATTTTAGGCATGCCCCAGGGAAGTGTATTATGAACCTTTCTGTTCACATTGTACAATAATGGCCTGGTACGCAAAATTAATAGTAAGCTCAAACTTTTTGCAGATGATGCAACTATCTATAATTAAGCACTATCTGAAAAAAAGGTTGCACAAGATTCACTTTATAAGATTTTAAAGTGGTTAAAACACTGGAAACTTGCTCTAAATGTAGAGAAATCAGTCAACTCATACAAATACCCAAGTGATAAAATATGTAGGTATATGAAATAGAATGATTACATAGGCTCATTTTTATGTTGTAGACTCTGGTTAACACCCGCCTTAAGGAGCACAAAAGCAGCTATTGCCAATCCAAACAAATAAATCATCATCAGCAAGTCATGCGCTAGGACCAGGAAACCACCAAATTTGTTGTGCCAACATTGTGGTTCTAGCAACATCTAGCAATTGTGATGCTAGATGTATAAAGAGGACGTAAAAATACAAAAGCACAAAAACAGTTTAAACGGAAAAGAAGGGGGATTGAAATCAGATAAGTTGTGGTCCTTGCAAGGGAATCTTCCCAAGTGTCAATAAACGATCTTGCTGAAACTTTGTGGGTATGTAGAGGGGCCAAAAATAATGCAGTATGGTACGTCTTTATTTTATTTTTTGTGGCCAATTTCACTTTTAAGGGGAAAAAGCACCCCAAAAGGTAATTTGGCATTTTAGGTTTAGATGGAATATCTTTGCAACAATGATACATAAAAAAAATTTCATATAAAAGTTGATACATAAATAATATTACTGAAAACTGTATAATCACTTTTGCAATAATTTGAAATTTTGCAAGGTGCCCTATCATCATTAATTAATTTTCAAAAATGAAAACATTTGTACAACATAAATTAAAGAAGCTTTCAAGCCACATACACCCCTGTGTCATAAAGCTGGTACCATTTTTGAAAAATAAGCTGTGCACTAAATACTGTCAGAGTAATTTCAACATACCTAATTTAAATATTTAAACATTCACTACTATTCTAATTATTTATTTTCTTATATTTGTTTTATGTTTTTTTCGTTTACTGTTTCACATACATGTATTTTGTTAATTGAAAATAATAACTATCTCATTATTATGACAGGAAATAATTACAATAATGATAATCTGAAAGGAAATGCATAAAACATTTTTTTACACCATGCACATAAAATGAATGAAATTTCTTCACATAATATACACGATTGAGAAGACAATATACAACAAAATTCTGAGGGATTTCAAATTGTCATGGGTGATCCTCTAAATGCCATGATTTGCATCAGACATATTTCAGTACATTGGTACGCATTGGTGAAGAGAATTGATTATACAGTAATGACTGCAGCTTGATTATATTGTGGAAATTTTGTGAAGAAGACTCTGGACTTGTCGATGTCTCGAACAGTGTATCTGTGGTAGAGGAATGCTACATAATACTGTGCAGCTATTTGAGATACATACCAGTTATAGAGCGCCGGGCATGCTGAGGGACGAGCGAGCGGTGTTGACAGGCTGAGGCTTGGGGCAAACACTATTAACAGTCACTAAACAGCTTTACTGATCTCTGTACATGGCATAGTGATGCAGGAACCCCCCCCCCCTTTTCACTGAGCCTGATTTATGACAATGAAAAGGTGGTGGCTTCTGCTTGGGGCTGTTAAGCTGTCACTTCACACTCCTGACGTCGGTAGCCCTGCAGGCCGCAGGCACTGACGACAGCAGCGCATAGAGTCTCACTGCGATGGCGCCCCACTCAGGACACTGGTGCTTGACCCCACATGTGACATCAGTGGCGGCGTATGTGCTACTTCCCTAAGTGTCGCTTAGAGGCTCGACGGGCACTCGCACCGCTAGCACCAGTATGACCGAATGTGAAGGCGACTTTGCACAGCAGACGATCCACTGCCCTGAGGCAGCAGTCAGATGGTGGGTAGCAGCTGGCTCTGTGGTGGCAAATCCTGCTGGGAGCTCAGGTGTCGGAGTCAGCAGGCGCAGACAGCAGATCGGCAGGACTGAGACACCGAGTCCCGTGAAGGATTTAATGCAGATGATGGGCGCAGCCCGGTCGCGAACCCACAGTGGCAGGAAGCGAAGCCCAGTCATCTTGCAGTCCAGCGTCTCTGGCATTGTGGTGGTACTGCTGGTATCCAGCGATAACAAGTGATCACCAGTGCCCATTCATTTTGCTAAAATCTGGGACCTAGTCACAATGACAAAACAAGAGACTTGCCCTAATGTGGTGATACCTTCCCTCCCCCCACTTGATACATGGTTACAACTGTGCACCATCATTTCTGGCTGAGCTGCACTATCCTCGCTGCACAATCCACTGGTGTGTCTGTTATTGTAACCCACATGTTGGCACACTTCTGGCTACTGGCCTGCAGCTGTTAATGCAATACTCAATGAGCTTCCGTGCTACTTTTCCTTACTTTTATTTAAAACTAATCATCTTCTGACCAGAGACCAGGTCACAGCACCACGTTGCCCTTGCCTTAAGAGAAGACCCTGTCTCTCAGGTTTTACCTGACCCGGAACTCGACCATAATTACTTCTACCATTAATCTGTAAAACTAGTACCTGACACTAAATTGGCTACTCTTAACTACGAAGCATGTCTTTTAAGTAAGCACCATTTTGAAATTAAAAAAAAAACGCGCTAAGATATCTCAATAATTTTATTTTTACATGAAAGCCTGTATCTTAATCTACTTTTCTACATAATTTCCGTCAATATTAAGGCACATGTTATAACGTTGTACCAGTTTCTGAGTACCCTCCTCATAGAAGTCTGCTGCCTGACTTGTTGACCACTGCATCACCACCGTTTTGACTTCGTCATCGTCTTGCAAATGGTAGTCACTGGGCGCAAGATCGGGGCTGTATGGAGGATGATCTAGAGTTTCCCATTGAAAAGATGTGATGAGATCTTTGGTCTGATTCGCCACGTGCAGACGGGCATTGTCCTGCAGCAAAACAATACCCTTGCTCAACTTGCCACGTCTTTTGTTCTGAATTGAACGGCGTAGATTGTGCAATGTCGTACAGTAAACTGCTGCATTGATTGTCTCATTACGAGGCAAAAATTCCACAAGTATTGCTCCTTTTCTGTCCCAAAAAACTGTGCACATGATTTTCCGGGCCGAAGTTGTTTGCTTAAACTTCACTTTTCTGAGTGAATGCCACTATTCCATGGGCTGTTGCTTTGATTCTGATGTGACATAGGCCACATGTTTCATCGCCCATAACAATTTTGCTTAAGAAATCATCATCTTCGTTGTGGTACCGCTCAAGGAAAGTCAATGCACTGTCTAAACGTTTGGTTTTTTTGCACATCCATCATCATTTTCGGTACCCAACGTGCGCACAATTTTCGGTAATTCAAGTGCTCGGTCACAATGCCATACAAAACACTACAAGAAACATTAGGAAAGTCATCCCGCAAGGAGGAAACCATAAAGCATCTGTTTTCTCTCACCTTATTGTCCACTTCATGCACCAAACTTTCATTAACAACCGAAGGACGCCCACTCCGTTGTTCATCACGCACATTTGTGCGGCCACCTTTAAATGCTCTCACCCACTTTCTTACCATTCCATCACTCATAATGTTTTCTCCATAAACTGCACAGATCTCACGATGAATATTGATCACTTTTAGGCCTTTAGCACTAAGAAATCTTATAACAGCTTGTACTTCACAATCGGCGGGCCTCACGATTATCGGAGGCATCTTAAACACTCAGTACACAACGTAAACAAGGAAGAATCAGACTGTAATGCCGTCAGTGCGTAGACAACAGATGTAGGTACCCAGTTCACATGCGCACAACACCGACCACAGCGCTGCGGCCGTGGTGTGGCAGAATGGTACTTGCTTAAAAAACACGCCTTGTACTATTCAAACTGCTTACTCGGTTCACCCCTGTCTCCATAAATTTATCTTTCAACCCTTGCTTGTGATATCCAGTTTATGGGAACTCGGATTAGCCCTGAACCAGCCTTCCGCACAGTTCATCTCTTCAAATGCACAAGAGCTAGGCAGAGCAAAATCGGAGTCACCTCGGTGCTAGGGACTGCGGCGCTCAAAGTCACGTTTACTTGACGTCTAACATCCTGGTACTGTCCACGTGTTGTTCTGCAGTGATCCACCCCGCCTGGGCTGCTATCATTTGGTTTAGTTTGTGGTCCGGGCTAGATTTCCAGATGATATTAAAGAAGGTAAACAGTATCTCTAAAAGTTCAACTGGCCAATACAGCTACAGCTGTGTCATGTTTAGTACAGTAGCTCCCATGACAATAGCTGGCAAATGAAATGTGAGTCCCAAAGTACCACATGTAGTCCCATTTATCAATATTCCACTGCCTCATAATTCCAAACGTCTTGCACCATCAGTTACCTTTGGCTCGTAGTGACTAGCAACTATCACTATGTTGTCTTATATGAGTATAACCAATGCAAACCTGTCTTCCGAAAATATGGTTCCAGTTCAATCACATCTTTTTGGCTAAGACATCCCTCTGTTTTACCCCTGAAAAGTTGCACGATACGTGTACTGCTACTTGTCACAATTTCGCAAGTCGGTCATATGGTGATTACCCCTCCCTATCATTGCTGGAGCTCACCCTCATTCATTAGCATGTTCTGAGTCCTATCTTCCACTAATACTACCTCCCCTTCCTCTCTTACTTGAACAAATTTTTCATGTTCCACCAACCTCATTGGATAGCATGTACCATGTAATACCTGAACACCACATGCTCGCCACTACCGGTATATTGTCCAACACGTACAATCACGTGCTGCCTGTCGTTACATCCACATTTGCACCACAGTAGTTGAAAGACAAGTTCTGGCTACTCAGCCCCACCACTAGCTATAACTCTGGTGGCAATTCTCCTTGCACTGCCCTCAATCCTCTCGAATACTGCTCAAATGACAGCAAGGAAGAACTCAACTGCCCATGTAGTGCTTGATGGATGGCATCCTGTAGATTTGTAAGTCCATCTTGGCGTCCCGGATACTATCTTTCAATGACTACACTGGACTCATTAACATTTGTCTTGCATCCAGAACTTGCTTTCAAGCTCGCATTACTTCCAAATCATGGTTCATAGTGTTAGCCGAGGTCTTGGTATAACCCACAAGTCCTTAATCAGTTTCTGGAGCATGTCTGCGTTATTTAGCACTTTACAGCCGATAGATACACACAAAACAGAACTGAAAATTTACATTCCTAGCTTTCGGAACTTTGTTCCTTCATCAGGGAGGAGAGAGGGGGAAGAAGGGAAAGTGGATTCAGTTACTCACAACCCAGGTTATGAAGCAACAGGGAAAGGTAAACAGGGAGGGTAGCAAGGATGGAGGCATGGTTGTCAGAGGGAAGCCAAAGATATTCTACTGTAAGTACTGTGCCAGCTTCAAACCAAAGAGGATGCATACAGAAGTAAAGAGGTATGTAGTATAAAGCTAAACACAACTATGTAGGATAAAAAGATGCGTGAATGGCTAAAGAGGAAAGGGAAAGAGGAGAAGACTGAAGAGTGAATGGGAGTGAGGTTGTTTAACGTAGGTTCAGTCCAGGGGGATGGCGGGATGAAAGGATGTGTTGGAGTGCAAGTTCCCATCTCCGCAGTTCAGAGGGACTGGTGTTGGGTGGGAGAAGTCAAATGGCACATACGGTGTAGCAGGTTCCTAGGTCCCTAGAGTTATGCTGGAGGGCATGCTCCGCTGCTGGGTATTGGGCATCTCCTAGGCGGACAGTTCGTCTATGTCCGTTCATGCGCTCAGCCAGTTTGGTTGTTGTCATGCCGATGTAAAAGGCTGTGCAGTGCAGGCATGTCAGTTGATAAATGACGTGTAGTTTCACACGTAGCCCTGCCTTGAATTGTGTATGTTTTACCAGTAGCGGGGCTGGAGTAGGTGGTTGTGGGGGGGATGCATGGGGCAGGTTTTGCAGCGGGGTCGGTTACAGGGGTAGGAACCGCTGGGTAGAGAAGGTAGTCTGGGAATATTGTAGGGTTTAACAAGGATGTTACGGAGGTTAGGGGGGCGACGAAAGGCAACTCTGGGTGGTGTGGGGAGAATTTTGTCAAGGGATGATCTCATTTCAGGGGTTGACTTGAGAAAGTCATATCCCTGGCGGAGTAATTTGTTGATGTTTTCGAGGCCAGGATAATATTGGGTGACAAGGGGGATGCTTCTGTGTGGTCTGGGGGTAGGAACATTGTTGTTGAACAGGGAGGAATGTATTGCTCGGGAAATCTGTTTGTGGACAAGGTCTGCAGGATAGTTGCGGGAGAGGAAAGCACTGGTCAGGTTATTGGTGTAGTTGTTGAGGGATTCGTCACTGGAGCAGATACGTTTGCCACGAATACCTAGGCTGTAGGGAAGGGAGCGTTTGATATGGAAAGGATGGCAGCTATCAAAGTGAAGGTACTGTTGTTTGTTTGTGGGTTTGATATGGACAGAGGTGTGGATGTGAGCTTCAACAAGATGAAGGTCAACATCCAGGAAGGTGGCTTGGGTTTTGGAGAAGGACCAGGTGAAATTCAGATTCGAAAAGGAGTTGAGGTTATGGAGGAAATTAAGGAGTGTTTCTTCATCATGAGTCCAGACCACAAAGATGTCATCTATAAACCTATACCAGGCCAGGGGAAGCAGCTGTTGGGTCTTCAGGAAAGCCTCCTCCATGCGGCCCATGAAGAGGTTGGCATAGGAGGGAGCCATTCTGGTTCCCATGGCCGTTACCCTGATTTGTTTGTAGGTCTGGCCTTCAAAAGTGAAGTAATTATAGGTGAGGATGAAGTTGGTAAGTGTGATCAGGAACGAGGTTTTTGGAAGATCTTCGGGTGGGCGTTGGGAGAGGTAGTGCTCAAGGGCAGAGAGACCATGGGTATGTGGGATGTTTGTGTAAAGGGATGTAGCATCTATGGTGACAAGAAAGGTTTCAGGTGGGAGAGGAGTGGGAATGGATTTGAGGCGTTCTAGGAAGTGGTTTGTGTCTTTGATGTAGGATGGGAGTCTGCAGGTGATAGGTTGTAGGTGCTGGTCTACCAGAGCTGAGATACGTTCGGTTGGGGATTTGAAGCCTGCTACAATGGGACGGCCAGGATGGTTCTCTTTGTGGATTTTGGGTAATAGGTAGAAGGTAGGGGTACGTGGCTCAGGTGGAGTGAGTAAGTCTATGGAAGCCGTTGTGAGGCCTTGTGAGGGACCTTGGATTTTTAGGATTTTTTGCAGCTCAGTCTGGATGGAGGGAATGGGATCCTGGGTAACAGCTTTGTAGGTTGAGGTGTCAGAGAGTTGATGCAGTCCTTCTGCCACATACTCCACACGGTCAAGTACGACAGTTGTGGAGCCTTTATCCGCCAGGAGGATGACAATAGAGCGGTCTATTTTCAGCTCCTTAATGGCACGGGATTCAGCTGGGGTGATGTTGGGGGTTGTCGGGATGTTCTTCAAGAAGGACTGGGAGGCAACACTGGATGTGAGGAATTCCTGAAATGTCTGCTAGGGATGGTTTTGGGGGAGGGGAGAAGGATCCCTTTGAGAAGGCAGTCGGAACTGTTCTAGACAGGGTTCAACACTGGGTCTAGTACTTGGGGTCTGTGTTTGGGTAGTGAAGTGATATTTCCAGTTGAGGTTCCGGGTGAATGAGAGGAGATCTTTAACCAGGGCAGTGTGGTTGAATTTAGGTGTGGGGCTAAAGGTTAAGCCTTTTGATAGAACAGATGGAGAGAGGGATCTGGATGAGAGGTTTAGGACTGAATTGGGACTGGTGATATGTGGCATTTGACTGTGGTTATAGTTGAGATTTGGTCTGTGTGGGGTATGTGCTGGGATTCAACCACTACACCAATAACCTAAACAGTGCTTTCCTCTCCCGCAACTATCCTGCAGACCTTGTCCACAAACAGATTTCCCGAGCAATACATTCCTCCCCGTCCAACAACAATGTTCCTACCCCCAGACCACACAGAAGCATCCCCCTTGTCACCCAATATTATCCTGGCCTCGAAAACATCAACAAATTACTCCGCCAGGGATATGACTTTCTCAAGTCAACCCCTGAAATGAGATCATCCCTTGACAAAATTCTCCCCACACCACCCAGAGTTGCCTTTCGTCGCCCCCCTAACCTCCGTAACATCCTTGTTAAACCCTACAATATTCCCAGACTACCTTCTCTACCCAGCGGTTCCTACCCCTGTAACCGACCCCGCTGCAAAACCTGCCCTATGCATCCCCCCACAACCACCTACTCCAGCCCCGCTACTGGTAAAACATACACAATTCAAGGCAGGGCTACGTGTGAAACTACACGTCATTTATCAACTGACATGCCTGCACTGCACAGCCTTTTACATCGGCATGACAACAACCAAACTGGCTGAGCGCATGAACGGACATAGACGAACTGTCCGCCTAGGAGATGCCCAATACCCAGTAGCGGAGCATGCCCTCCAGCATAACTCTAGGGACCTAGGAACCTGCTACACCGTATGTGCCATTTGGCTTCTCCCACCCAACACCAGTCCCTCTGAACTGCGGAGATGGGAACTTGCACTCCAACACATCCTTTCATCCCGCCATCCCCCTGGACTGAACCTACGTTAAACAACCTCACTCCCATTCACTCTTCAGTCTTTTCCTCTTTCCCTTTCCTCTTTAGCCATTCACGCATCTTTTTATCCTACATAGTTGTGTTTAGCTTTATACTATATACCTCTTTACTTCTGTATGCATCCTCTTTGGTTTGAAGCTGGCACAGTACTTACAGTAGAATATCTTTGGCTTCCCTCTGACAACCATGCCTCCATCCTTGCTACCCTCCCTGTTTACCTTTCCCTGTTGCTTCATAACCTGGGTTGTGAGTAACTGAATCCACTTTCCCTTCTTCCCCCTCTCTCCTCCCTGATGAAGGAACAAAGTTCCGAAAGCTAGGAATGTAAATTTTCAGTTCTGTTTTGTGTGTATCTATCGGCTGTACTGAGCTGAGGTAAGTACTGGCCAGCCCCTCTATCTCTTTGTTAGTATTTGTTTCACATCTTATATGAGATTTTCCATTAATCATTTATTTAGCACTTTAACGCTCCCTGAGTTCATGATCTGCATAGAATGCTACTCCACAGTTAGTTTATTTGCCTCTGCTAATGCCCTCATGGTCTCTTCCATTTCATTTAACCTGTTTATGTTGTTTGAGTCAGCCATTCTGAATATGATTTTTAATTATCTACACCCAGCATCTATCTATCCGGTTTTTACTCTCCTGGATTCATGCAGAACCACTCCATTAACCTTCTACTTCTTTATATGTCCACATTCCTCAAGTAAATTCCCACATTCCTTCAAGACTTTTCTCATTCAAAGTAAACACTTCTTCCAATCTCCTAATTTCATTTTACAACTATCATGCATCAAACACTAAATCTAATGACCACTTGTGGCTGAATAACACAACTCCTCCATCCAGGTCACGGTCTTGCAGTGCCCTCACTCTGCCTGTGTTGAAATGATGTGTGTTCACGTAAGAACCAAACATGTTCCCAATTATTCGAAGCACATGTTCTGTTCTGCAGTTAGCTTGCAGGTGAAGTGCACTGGTTCTCAATGTTTTCACCTTTAGCAACCAAGACAACTCTTTCATCAGGTCTAACATGAAGTTCATCACCTGGTCTGTAATTATTGTCTCTGGCAACCTGAACTTCAATATCCACCTGTGTGACCGTTACCACCTGTTGGTTTGGCATTGCTATCATCTAAATGTAACGAGAAAAATTACCTATTATTCTCAGCACAAAACTATTACATACTGGTGTTTACCTGAATGGGCCTAACATGTCCATCCACCCCAATGAAACTAAATGGTTCCATTGCTTCTCATAGCCACTAAAACAGTTCCTGCTTCCAATTCAGATCTTCTTGCTGTACACAATCTACACAATGTCTGATATATTGATTGACATCATCTTTCCTTCCCTTACAACAATTCTTTTCTGCTACTCTCCAATTTGTTGCCCAACATCCCCCATGGCCCGAAACAATGTAATCATGCATCTAATGTAACACTTCTAGTTTCTGCTTGGCCAGCACCACCCCTTGTGGTCCCAATTTCGTCTCTGTACTTGTGCATGCTTAACTGTTTTTGCTTGTCATATTGCTTACACTCTTTGTTGGCATTCTGTACTGCTAACCATTCCCCAAAGTCGTGACCTAGTGCCCATATATAGATTTTTTCTCCGAAGCCTTTCCACATTTCCAGGTTTCTTCTTTGGTTTGTACATTACTCTGTACTCAAATTTACTGAATTTCAATTGCCTTGTGAATCTGCTGGATGGGTCATTCAAACCAAGTAACGACTTAGAAGCAGCATGGTCCATCACTACCTTGAACTTCCTCTGTACAAGTAACACCAGAACTCCCTACTACATATATCAAGCTGAGAATTTCCCTTTCAGTTGTAGAATGATTCTTCACCACTGCACTCAACTATCTTGTGCACAGGATCTTCTTGCCCATCCATCTCCTGGTTCAAAACACATCCCACTGTGTGATTTGATGCACCACATGAAAATAACAACTCCTAAAAGTCTGGAAACACCAATATTGGACTCAACCTTAATACTATATTCAACTTGACAAATGCTTCCTGGCATTCTTTCAGTCACACTAATTTAATCCCTAAGGAGCCTGGCAATGTTTTTCTATAAAAATTTGTGAGACCAATGAAAGATGGTAATTTCTTGGGTGATTTTAGTATCAGACAGCCTTGCACTCCTTGTATTAACTTTGGTTCAGTTCTCACACTGTCCCTACTAATGATATGGTCCAGATAGTTAGCCTCTTCTAGTGCAAACTTACTTTTTCCTTGCTGACTACAAATGGGCTGCTCATAATCTTTTGAACACTTTTCTCAAACATTGTCTTTGCTCTTGCATATCCCTTGAAAAGACAAATATATCATCAAGATATATGAGTCACTGACATGATTTTGATCCCTTGAGCACTCCATCTGGCAGCCGTTGGAATGTTACCGGCACATTCTTCAATACAAAGGTCATACTTATATGCTAATTGTGTCAAGGCATTAAAATGCTGTTTTTGGTCTGTATTTCAGAGCAACTTCTAGATGATTGTATCCACTCATTAAGTCCACTATCAAGAAATGCAGGCTTTTCCCTAGGTTATCTGACATCTCTGTGATGTTTGGAATTTGGTACGCATCTGTTTTATATCTTGCCCAGAATAACTTTAGGATTCACATTTCAGCATGTGCACATGGAGACGTGGAACAGAGTTGCGACATACCCCGCAGAACACACACGTAATCTTACTTTCATTTAGCTCGCTCAAATAGGCACACTATTCGCTTATGAATATAGAAACTGCATAAATGGGTTCCAGAAGAGTTACACTACATTTTGATTTGTGTTTTATGTGCAGTAACAAATTATTACGACAATATAGGGATAGTTTAAAAAACCACATTTTGTCACGACATTATCAAATTTTGTACATGTGGGAAACTTTTTTTGTAATTGCAGTTGGGAGAATACATTATGCGAATAAAATCTTAAGTACACATTACATTTTCATGTTTTCAAAACCAGAACTCTTTTAGAGATCCCTAACACAAGATAATTCGAGGTAAATATGACGCACAATGGCCTGCTCACACATCAACTGCTAATTGGATGCATGGACGGTTTTGACACAAGAAATAGAGGACTATAGATTTGTAATGAAACTTTTAGTAAGTTTTCTGATCTGCCTACTTAATTCTAATACAACAAAAATAAGATTACTTATGCTTTCATGATGGGAGAACGTATCTTAACTAGGCTTTCTATTGTTTAGAAATAACAAAAGCGATAAAAATAACAGGCCTCTGTATTACAGCAGTGATATTGTAAATGGTATCATTTATTTTATTTCACACAGGCTGAATTCCTGAGATGATTATGGGGGTAATGGAAGAGTTCCACTAGTAACACTCTCGTTACCATGATGTACTCTTGAAATGTCACTGTCGCTGTTGTCACTTAATGAAATTATTATCTCCTCCACTGAATTTTCCAAAAGAGCTTCTTTCTGCCACACTCTTCCCATGATGCTCTTGTACATTTGACGGTTTTCTTCCAATCTTCAGAGGTGACATTCTCAACAGCTTCTCTTGCAAGTCATCTGATTGCAAAAAGGGTAAATTTATTATTATCTATAGCAATGTAACATTTAATTAGGGCCCTTATTAACTCTATTGGTCTATTTCGTACCGGGGGAACTTTGTTGTTTATGTCGAGATATTTTTTCCATATGCTTCACCTCTTTAAGATCATCAATTACATTTATGTTATGATGCTGAAGCCACTCAACCATTTCCTCCTCTCAGTTTGCCATGGTAGATGCTTTGTCACAACAACTGAACTGTAAGGAGAATAATCTAGAATAACTGTTGACTGTTTTCCCAGATTTGGTATTATTGAATCTTCAAACCACTTTGTAAATGTAATATGGTTTATTTCTTAACAATAATCTCCTGTTTTCTTTGATTTGGGTGACAATGTTGTGTGGTGCCTACATGAAGAAGAATAAGTCCAGCCACTTTGGCAAAAGTCATTACCATTGTTCCTTTAGCTGCATCATCTGCCAGCCCTGCCTGACAATGTGACCAGAAATGACTCACATTTTGGTGATACTTATGCTACAGATGTCCTATAAAAATCAGCTCCAAAATGCTGCTATATCCTCCCTTTCTGTCAAAAGTTTACGGCCACAGAATGTGCATAGCGAAGTTGTAGGCCGTGTAAGGCTGTGGATAAGGATGTTCAACTAACTTGAGGAAGTTCTGATTCTTTAAATGTAACCAGTAACTTCCAGTGTGTCAGATGTCCCTTGCTTTGATAATAATATGAACACGATGACAAATAGCATCACCTCATATCAATCAATATTGGTAATCTGCTTATCTGTATGACATTCTTACCCTGGGACGTTAAGTTCTGATGGTTCTTCAGCTTCCTTGTCTTTGTCGAATATCTCCTTCCAATCTTCACAACAGTGTTTTTGTTTATATTCAAAGCTGTGGCAGCTCTGTAGATTATTTTCTTAACAGATATCATCGGGCCACCATTAAATATTTCATTCCCAAAGTAGGCACATAACGTGCAATTCATTTCTCTCCACTGTCCTCTTACACCAATAACACTGGCCAAGAGAACGACATCGAACTTTTCCACTTACAGCTTTCGGCGAACTCCCCCGCTGACATTGTTGGGTACCAAACAACACATAACATAACAATGAATAAAGGTAACAATAAATACCGGTAACAACAAATAAAAGAGTAATGCCCACAACCGTAAAAACGAACACACAGAAAGTCACAAGGCACAATGATCACACAGGAACAAGCTGATTGCAACTGAAGCCCACCAGATGCAGGAAGTGTTATGGTGTGGGGTAAAGGTCTGGCAGCTTTGGGGGTTTGATGCGGCTGCAGGTGGTGGGTTTTGGTGGAAAGTGGCCCGGGCCTGCTGCTTGTGCTTCCTCTCCTATCACTTCTGTCCTCACTGCCAATCCTAAAGCGCAATTTTGGACAGAGAATAGTCTTATTATTCATGTGGCAGTAATCACAACTAAACTTTGGCACAGTCACAGTGCTTGTCCCCCAGGGACTAGTATTCTCTTCCATAATTCCAACAGCCAACTCTTGGTTTATAAATTCCTCCAAAATTGGTTGTACTGGTTGTCGGATTCTGTAAGGCCTCCGGTACACTGATGTTTCATTTCCTCTTGCAATCATGTGTGGTGTTACTGACATAGAAGGCAATGGCCCCCGTAGAAAAGAAAAATCTTGAAATTCTAGCAACTGGTTCTCCATCTGCATCCTGTCTGTTCTCCTTAAATGTTTCAATTTCTCATGAAATGCAAACCTAGCGGCATCCTGTGCCTCATCACAGCCAACACACCTCATCCAGAATCTCCAATGTAGCTAATAATGTTTGTTCCCTCTAACACTTTAACTTCTTCGGCACCAAAATTGACCACATTGACAGGTACTACTTTGTCTCCATCCCTCTCTTGTACATTTACAGTACTACATTTCACAAAACAACATGACACATCCGATATTTCACTACCCATAATAATTCCAATCCCAAAGAAAGCAGGTGTTGACAGATGTGAAAATTACCGAACTATCAGTTTAATAAGTCACAGCTGCAAAATACTAACGTGAATTCTTTATAGACAAATGGAAAAACTGGTAGAAGTCGACCTCGGGGAAGATCAGTTTGGATTCCAAACAAATGTTGGAACACGTGAGGCAATACTGACCTTACGTCTTATCTTAGAAGAAAGATTAAGGAAACGCAAACCTATGTTTCTAGCATTTGTAGACTTAGAGAAAGCTTTTGACAATGTTGACTGGAATACTCTCTTTCGAATTCTGAAGGTGGCAGGGGTAAAATACTGGGAGCGAAAGGCTATTTACAATTTGTACAGAAACCAGATGGCAGTTATAAGAGTCGAGGGGCATGAAAGGGAAGCAGTGGTTGGGAAAGGAGTGAGACAGGGTTCAATCTGTATATTGAGCAAGCAGTAAAGGAAACAAAAGAAAAATTCGGAGTAGGTATTAAAATCCATGGAGAAGAAATTAAAACTTTGAGGTTCGCCGATGACATTGTAATTCTGTCAGAGACAGCAAAGGACTTGGAAGAGCAGTTGATCGGAATGGACAGTGTCTAGAGAGGAGGATATAAGATGAACATCAACAAAAGCAAAATGAGGATCACGGAATGTAGTCGAATTAAGTTGGGTGATGCTGAGGGAATTAGATTAGGAAATGAGACGCTTAAAGTAGTAAATTAGTTTTGCTATTTGGGGAGCAAAATAACTGATGATGGTCGAAGTACAGAGGATATAAAATGTAGACTGGCAATGGCAAGGAAAGAAGAAGAGGAATTTACTATCATCGAGTATAGATTTAAGTGTCAGGAAGTCGTTTCTGAAAGTATTTGTATGGAGTGTAGCCATGTATGGAAGTGAAACATGGACAATAAATAGTTTGGACAGGAAGAGAATAGAAGCTTTCGAAATGTGGTGCTACAGAAGAATGCTGAAGATTAGATGGGTAGATCACATAATTAATGAGGAGGTATTGAACAGAATTGGGGAGAAGAGGAGTTTGTGGCACAACTTGACAAGAAGAAGGGACCGGTTGGTAGGGCATGTTCTGAGGCGTCAAGGGATCACAAATTTACCATTGGAGGGCAGCATGGAGGGTAAAAATCGTATAGGGTGACCAAGAGATGAATACATTAAGTAGATTCAGAAGGATGTAGGTTGCAGTAAGTACTGGGAGATGAAGAAGCTTGCACAGGATAGAGTAGCATGGAGAGCTGCATCAAACCAGTCTCAGGACTGAAGACCACAACAACAACAACACCAGAGGCTTAAATACACACAACATACCCAATGGTAACTTAGACTCCACATTCACCCACAATGACTTCTCAGACCCTCCCGACATGCAATCATGCGAATTGAGCTTTAATGTCATTGCTCGCTGTTTCACTGGGCTGTTTCATACATTAGACATACCTCACAGCAGATTAACACTGAGAACAGTTTCCTGTACTCAGAATGTCTTCCTCTCAATTAAGACATGATGTTGATACAGAAAGCCCAATCCTAGAATCAAGCTGTAGCCCTCACTTATGTGTGACTCCACTACTATACATTGTTTAAAACTTGTTGCCTCGAACAAAAAACTCATCATTACTGACCCTGATGGTCATATATCACTACCCCTATGCAACGCAAATTATAACATGATGGGTTCCAATGCCACCTTCCTACTAGCTCACTTCAGGCCACTGACACATGCACCCCTGCATCCAACAAAATTTCACAGTTCTTACCATCTCCATTATGGCACATTTCACCTCTGTAGTCATTCTCACTACATTTACTTTTACTGGGAACTCCTGACGGCAGCCGTAGGGTTCTCTGCTAAGTTTAACAGATCCTCTCTTCCTCCTGGACCACCTCTATTACCACCGCTACACACTCGTCGGTCACCTGCTCCTCTCCTACTACCATTCCATTAAATGGCTGGCCACCTCTATTAACTCCATCACTTCTTCATGGCTGGTAGCACTAACTCTGTTTATGACCTGTTTGCCCACAATTAAAAGACTTCAAATTTGATGCAAGTACGTGTCTTCAATCCCTAACGCCCGTCCACCAATCAGTTTTCTCATATTCAGCCTCAAACTACCTCAATATGGAGATCTTTCGGTGACCCTGTATGCACACTCCTAGACATCTCTGGTGCCAAACCTCTCAGAAAAGTATCGAGTGCTCACTGCTCCACCTCCTGCAGCATCATTTTTTTCACCTTTTCACTCTCCAATAACTCACGGGTGTGAAAATTCAACTTCCTGGTCCTATCCATGAAGTCATCCAATGATTCACTACATCTTCTGGACCCAGCCCCAACTGCTCCCAAAAAAAACTGCTTCCTGAGTCATTGTTCCAACCCGTGTATCATTTGATCAAAAGTCTCTGGATTACGGAAGCCCTGAGAAACAAATTGTTGATGCCTTGAGAATCAAGGTTAGCAGTAACTGGATCAACCCCTAGAATCTCAGACCTCAGCAATTCTATTTCGTGATTCCTTTCCAGCTGCACCATTTACAACCACATTATCTGCTCTCAACTGAGCTACTCGGTTCATTAATGACTGCAAAGCCACTTCACTGGCAACACATGAGGTCTTTGGTTTTACCTCTACAGCCACCGTTTTTACAACTCAGAAAAACAAAGAAACTAATACAGATAGAACATGTAGTCGCAGAGTACTCTACTGACCTACTACTTGTGCCTAATCGAGACCGACATGGACTCCCTACAGTGTCTAGGTGTGTGCAGAGCCATTTACCACTGAGCTCTGCTATCGTCACTGCACAATCCACTGGTGTGTCTGTTATCATAATCCACATGTCACCACACTTGCAGCTACTGGCACACAATTGTTAATGCAATGTTCTATGTCACATACATGTTTCTTTTGTTACTCTTGTGAATGGCTGATAATTTTCTGACCGAAGACTGGGTCGCAACATACATAATAGAAGTTATACATTAACTCAATTTAATTTCCATCTAATTTTCAGTATTAAATTGAATATAGTTAAAGTATAGTGTCTAAAGTCAGTTTGCACATTCATAAGATCCACATTCTCGGTGTTGTACTGACTACGGTTACTCTGAAAAATGTACTTCATCGCATAGATTTCAAGACCAGGAGTTGTTTCATACTTTCTTTTGAGTGGAACAGGAAATTTTTTTCGAAGCTGCTACTTCTCAGTCAAGAAACTCCTCAGTTTGCCTCAGAAGGGCTGAGTGCTCCCCGCTTGCCAACGGCGTTCGGCAGACCGGATGGTTACCCGTCTCAAGTGCTAGCCCAGCCCGACAGTGCTTAACTTCAGTGACCTGACAGGCACTGGTGTTACCACTGCGGCAAGACCGTTGGCAAGATATTAACACAAGGCAGTCCATAAAACCTTAGATAGGCACATACATTTTATTCAAAATTTCATAATAGCAAAAACTTCCAGTGTGTAACATATGTCCATTATTTGACATAAGAGTGGCAATCATGTTAAGTTTTCTGGCCTGTGCAACAAGAATTGCAGTAAGTATATTACTTATAACATAAACCCGCCACCTTTCGTTTTGCAGCTCATGATGCTATCAGTTACACTACGATTTTGACAGCTGCAATTCTGTGTATGGTACAAACTGTCTAAAGATTAAATCTACAAGTATCACTATTTGATATTTAATTATGGCAAATAGTACCAAAATGACAGCGCTTCCAATAGGTCATTGTGCCGTAGCATTGAAATGGTATACCTTCATAGCACATAAGCTATAACACTAAAAATGTCAAATACAGTATGTCTTTATCTGCTGATGCATAGTTTCCAGTCAGTTTATAACAACAAATCACAGCTAAAATGATATGTTTTTGGGGATGGGGTGGGGGATGTGTGGGGGTGAGAAAGAAATACACACACAAAAACACACACACATTCGCCAAATAAGAAGTTTAACTTCATATAATATGGCTGCTCCTAAATTCTGCTTGTGACGTAAAAAAGGTGTTGCATCCCACTGGCCACGTTACTCTAAAAAAAAAGGCTCTAAGCACTATGGGACTTAACATCTGAGGTCATCAGTCCCCTAGAACTTAGAACTACTTAAACCTAACTAACCTAAGGACATCACACACATCCATGCCCGAGGCAGGATTCGAACCTGCAACCGTACCAGTCACGCGGTTCCAGACTGCAGGGCCTAGAATCGCTCGGCCACACCGGCCGGCACGTTACTCTCCATCAGGTAAAAATATGACAAGCCAGATTCTTCATTTCACACTCCACAGTGTAGTTTAACATCGAATTACACACTGTAATGTCACCAGCTCCTCATCCACATGCGTTTTCACGTCCTGCAAGAGGACGGCTTAATATTCATTGACTGTGTGTTACTACATTCCTCTTTCTCTGCCCCCTCCACTCCTTCTACATGCCCATTGCTGCTGGCATGCATAATTAAAAACATATCTTACTGTAACCGCTAATTATTGCTGTATTTGTGAGACACAAATGAAACTGTGTTTGTGTTCTTTTTTTATCTATGTACTGTAATTTTTATTTTATAAATTTAGTGTAAGTTGCTTGCTGTAATATATGCAATGTAGAATCTTGTAGAACACCTGGTCTGATGTAAGAGAGGCTCTGATGGTCCTAATCTTACCAGATTAAATAAATAAATGTAGAGGAGAATTTTATCATTGTTTGAATAAGAATAAGCAGTCCAGCTTTCTTTGCTATAACAATCTGCAAAATGTACCAAGTTCACTCTTTTGAAGGCAACAAAAGTTGGATAATTTAAACAGTTATTTATATAGCCTCTGACAGTCTCTCATGCAGCACAGTACTAAACACATGGCAGAAAATTATTCAAAAGGCCACGGCATCAGTTAGAGAAACAAGATGTCAAACACGTCATGAATCTTGCACTGTATTAGATCAGAGAAAATAAATAAATGAATTAACATGTTAAAGAACCTTTCAGCTCAGTCATGTGACAGAATAATAGATGACATTTTACTGGACTCACTCACAGAAAGATAATAATAAAAAAAAATCAATGCTTGACAAACGTCACAACAAGGATATTATCTGCTTAGTAACACTCATATATTTTCATTCATTAGTTGTAGATTATTCAAAGGTAATGGTACACTATTATTTTTAACATATCTTAAGCAACACAAAACCCTTGAAAATGATATACTGAGCAATTTTAAACCTATATAAGTCAACTTCAATTTTATTCAAATAACTAGCAACATTTGTAATTTATCAGTACATCTAATTTGATAACTTCCATGTGAAATTACTTCCATTCAGAGGTTTATGGTACACTTTAAGATCTTTAGAAAAACAATGCTTACCTTCCTTTTTTGTTCACAGACAACCATCACATCAGGTCCCGATTGAGCTTCTGTTTCAATCTGCACGAAAGACAAAGATTGAGAAGATTGTGGTTAATAGTATATATGCTACTAATGAGAAGAAGAAGAAATAAGAACGGCGAGAAACTTAACATTAAAATTGATGATCACAAAATAGACAAAGTTAAGGAAGGTTCAAACAAATTTTGAGCTTGCAGCCGGTCTTCTATTAACTGATTACATGATGTTTGAACTGGGCACCTGCCCTCTGGTGAGCCACTGAAGGCCGATGAACACTTGTTCCATTTGCCATGTATAGCACACTGAGAGTATTCTGTGCATGCTTAAAAATTCAAGTTGACAGATGGAGCACGCTTCCCAGTGGCAGCATCCTCACTGAATGAACCTGGACCTTAGCTGTCCTATGTATTACTGCTTGCCGTGGCCATTGGCGCACTCTTTTGTCTTCAATTAGAGAAAATTGTTCAGATGATAGGGTTCCACTCACTGTTCCAACTAATAGCCGCTATCACAGCAGAATAGCCGCTATCACAGTTGAACAGATTTTCCACCAGGTGTTACTTCCACGGATTCTTTAATAATGGAGTCCATAAAGATGTTGCTGTGGTCAGTATCACAATTCTATCATACTCCATTGAATGTCCACCGGAAATAAGTTTTCGGCAATAGCAGACTTGTTTGGTTGCAAAAGGAGAGTGCAATGTTGAAGTTAAGTGTAGTGTTCTTTCACACTGTGTGTGGTCTGTCCTATGTAAGCCATACCACACTAACAAGGTATTCTGTGAATTCCGGCCACCCGCAATAACAAATCATCCTTAACCAATCCCAAAAGGCCTGCAATCTTAGATGGTGGATGGAAAATGTTAGGGGTTTATCAGTACAAGCATTCATCTGACAACCAAGGGTATCTCCCAAAAACCTTGGTGAGACTTGGTTAGTGGAAATATTTTAATTTATTTCTGGGACAATTTTGTCCATTGTCCATACAGCACAGCTCAAAGATGGTTTAACTTCTTTAAAGAAGGGAGATAGTCAATTTCAAAGAAAGGTGGACCCGGTGCTCCAGTTACTGCTCTTACAGACAACAGCAACATCGCTGTTGCCATGGTACAGAGGATCAAGGAATAACTTTCCGAACACTTTCTGAAATACTGAAAATTTCACTGGGTGCCAACCACAAGCTGGTGTCAGAGAATTTACACTTCAGCGTGTTTGTGTGTGGTGGGTTCAAAGATGCTGATTCCCAAACAAAATGCCTGATTCTGAGAGCAAACATAAAAGCTCATTGTGGAAATCTCCTTCTTCATCTATCCTCAAAACACTAAAAGTGGTTGCTTCTGTTGGGGAAGTTATGGTCCTCTCATTTTTTGATATTCACGGAATGGTTTGTCAGCACGTTCTACCTGTGCACACATCAATAACTAGACAATGTTACAGGGATGTCCTGACAACTTTGTAAGGTCCATATCAGGCACAAAAGGCCACATATCTCTGAAACAGACAAGATGCTGCACAATTACAATGCAACAGTCGCATATTGCAAATGTTTTTACTGAATTTCTTGCAAAGCTCAAAGTGAAGCAGATCCCTCATCCACACTATAGTCTGGATTTGACCCCTTCTGATGTTTTTCTATTCCCTAACCTGAAGAAATATCTTTGTGGGAGCCATTTTCTATCATCAGAAACAGTGGAGAAGGCAGCAGAGGTGATTCTGAAACACCTTTCAAAAAATTGTCTCCAGCATGTATTTGCTAACTGGCAGGAACGCTGGGACAAGAGCATCATATCCGTATGAACTATTTTGAGAAGGACCACCAAAATTATGA
Source organism: Schistocerca serialis cubense (assembly GCF_023864345.2). NCBI lineage: Eukaryota > Metazoa > Arthropoda > Insecta > Orthoptera > Acrididae > Schistocerca > Schistocerca serialis. The sequence goes on from NC_064649.1 coordinate 91,590,274, forward strand.
GGATGAGTTTTGGTATGTTGTCAAAAAAAATTACGGTCATTCTTAACTGAACAGCAGATAAAACAAATAATGAGAGAGACAGCAGACTCTCATGATTGGAGGAGAAATTCCAGTGTCCAACTTAAGAAGTGTGTGCCTGTCAAAAAAAGAAAACATGTAATAATAATTTAGATATAAGGGGTGTGTCAAATCTTTGGGGTTAGACTGAAACTGGCGACAAAGGGTCCACAACCGATATATTGAGATAGGGAACCAATGGCTGAAAATACATATTTATTGTGTTATGAAGATACACAGTGTACACAACATAACAACAACATAGCCCGCACTAATCGTTCAAAGCGACACCCGCCAGGCTCAACGCCTATACTGCAATGGTGGATGCAGCTCTGTCGCACTCTCGTAAAGATACCAGATATCTGTTGTATACAGGAACAGACAGCAGGTGATAGAGTATATCCCTGACTACTGAAAAGACACACTGTACACAACTAAGCTAATAATACAAGTACGAGCGTGAGTCAAATAAAAACTTTAAATTTGTAATAGCAAATCGAAGTTTCGCGCCGTTATTCTGTAAGTTGGTAAGCGTGCTACAAACAGCGTGCAGGATGGCCTGTAGGTGGCAGCATAGTGCAGATTCACACATACAATCGCAGTATCAGTATAAAGATGGCCGCCCCACTTGCAACTTGCACCAGGAAAGAACAGCGTTCTGTTATTCGGTTTTTGTGTAGTGAAGGTGTGAAACCTATTGAAATTCATCGACAAATGAAGGTTCAGTATGGTGATGCAGGTTTGTCACAGCAGCAAGTCTACGAATGGAGTAGGAAATTCGCAAATGATGTGACTTCAGTGGAAGACGCTCCTCGTCCAGGTCAGGCACAACGAGTTGTGACTCCATAGAGCATTGCAGCAGTTGAAGCCATAGTGAAGGAAAACCTGCCGAGTGACACGGAATGACACTGCAGCATGTTTACAGATTAGCCGTGGGTCAGCACACCACACTGTGCATGATGTGCTCCAGTTTCACAAAGTGTCTGCAAGATGGGTGCCACGGCAGCTGACACATGAAATGAGAGAACAACGTGTTGATGTTTGTGAACAACTTTTTTGGCGCTTTAAACGAGAAGGTGATGGCTTCCTTGTAAGAATCATTACTGGGGACAAAACCTGGGTTCACTTCCACCAACCGGAAACAAAGACAGCAAGCAAGGAATGGCGCCATTCCTCATCACCAAAACCAAAGAAGTTCCGGACAGAACCATCAGCAGGGAAGGTGATGCTGACTGTCTTTTGGGACGAAAAAGGCATCATTTTGGAGCATTACATGCCTAGAGGAACCACTGTCACCAGTGCATCAAACACAGATCTCCTAAAAAATCATCTGCGGCCTGCAATCAAATTAAAGAATGTGGATTGCTGTCAGCAGGTGTCCTTTTGCAACATGACAATGCAAGGCCCCACACTGCCCATACAACAGTTGAAACAATCACAGACCTGCATTTTGAGTGCCTTTCTCATCCACCATACTCACCAGACCTTGCACCAAGGGATTTCCATATGTTTGGACCACTCAAAGACGCAATTGGAGGAAAGAAGTTCCATTCTGATGAAGAGGTACACCACGCGGTGCATGAGTGGTTGCACGGACTACCAAAAGAATTTTTTTCTAAAGGAATTTATGCACTTTGTAAGTGCTGGAGGACTTGCATTGAGCATTGGGGAGATTATGTTGAAAAGTGATAAAGCTTTGTACCACTTCTGCACGATAAATAATATTTAAAAAAATATTTAAGGTTTTCATTTGACTCACCCCCATATCATGTGATACCACATGCATCTCGCCAGAGCAGAAACCTGTGCTGCACGCACAGTGTCAGCTGTCCAATGCATCAGACAGCCTGTGATGTGTCCACGGTAAGGTGTATTAGAGTGTACAGTGTATGAGATGTAGTCAAAGATGGAATGTTATGATACTCATCTTGAGAGGTGGCGTATATGCATTTAATGTGCAGTGCAGCAGAATGTAGTGCCCATAAGTCAGCACAAATGTACAGAGAATGCTTTGCCAACAACCATCGCCATGATTGGAAGTTTATATCTTTGAATTCCAACTTACAAGAGATGGGGTTGTTCACACTGCAGGGAGCCGGTCAAGATCGTATCATTTGGTTGACCGACCAGCAAAAAGCACCTGTCAACTTGCCCGTGAAACACACACTTTGAAGGATACAATGTGGAGAGTATTGGTGGCACAGATATTACACCCTTGTCATAACGACTGTGTGGGAGCATTGGAACTGATAGGTTTTGAGTCCCATGTTCACTAATGTCAATATTTTATCCACCACAGTACTGCAATGCCGAACTTCATACAGTTTGTACTGTTCACAGATGATGCATCATTCACCTGTGATGGTGTTTTCAACAGCTACGTCTGGAGTGAAGACAATCCCCACATCATTTACATCAGTGGCCACCAGCAACGATTCTCTGTCAATGTATGGTGCGCATTCTCTGAGATCACCTAATAGGACCTTATTTCCTGCCTCCCCATTTGACTGGTCCGAGTTTCCTTGTGTTCCCGCATGACACGATGCCACAGTTCTTGGAGATTGTACCCCTTGTTGTCGGCGAAAGGATGCGGTTTGAATATGATGTAACACCAGCCCATTTCAATATTAATTGTACGCAAGTAACTGAACAACACATACCCTTTATGTTAGAAATGGAAGGAGAGGCCCTGTCCCACGGCTAGTACAATCGCCATATCAGACACCTCTGGACTTTCTTCTCAGGATCTACGTCGAGATGTCAGTTTATGAAACCCCCACAGAAACGAATGAAGACCTATTTGCTAGTGTCCAAGCTGTCTGTTTCCTTGTACAACATATGATAGGGATCTTGAGACAGTGTAGGAGAACTTCATGTGGCACTGCCATGTACACTTTGAGACTGGGTGTTGTCACTCTGAACAATCACCATGAGCTACATTGTCATTATGCGGTGTACACTTAGGTAATAAAAGAGAGACCATTTATTGTGAACACCGAAACCAAAACCATTCGATCTTACACTGTTGGGATGTCAGGATGGTTTGTAGCACAGCCCACTGTCTAGGAAAATTGAAAGGTGATAGTCTGGTTGCAAGTTGGAGGCCAACAAATGCGATACGATAAAAAACTGTTTGCCAGAACTGAGTTTGTAATGACTGATAGATCTGAAATGTAGCCTTCAGTTGAGATTAGGAAGAAAGCCTGGGGCTTAACATCCCATTGGCAATGATGTCATTAATTTGGAAATGGCGTCATTACAGAGAAAGTACAAGTTCAAATTCAAGAAGGATGGGAAGGAAATCAGCCAGAATTTTCCAAAGGAAACATCCCAGCACTTGTCTTAAGCAAGCTAGGGGAAACTGAGGAAAACCTACACCTGGATGGCCAGACAGTGACTCGAATTACCATCCTCCCGAACGCAAGTTTGTTGACATAACTCTATGTCAACTTACACGGTGTCTAGTTTAAGTTGTAATGAGACAGTCTGATTGTAAGTTACCAAAGACAACAAATGTGACATTATGACAAGAACCTAGGGTACATTAACCACACAGTTCAGAAAAATAGTGACCAAACGGTTTTTAGGGCAAGGTTGGAAATAATGCTCAGTGCAGGCGTAACGCATAGTGAATTTTTGGGTTTATATAGTGCTGCAACAACTTTGTAATGTGTCACACTCAGAACCCCCTCACTTATGCACAATCGTATGAAGGACACAAGATATCGCGTTGTCTTGCAGTCACTATTTGTGTGGCTTTGAGACCTTCTGATCTAACATTCTCGTATCACGTAATTACTACAAACTTACACAACAAAGTTAGGTTTTTATAACATAATTCTGTTAAAAGAGCAGTTACTTATCAAGAAATTCCCATGTTGACAAATGCTTTGTCAGAGGCCGTCACCATCTGGCAATGACTTTTGTTGAAGGGTGTCCAAGCATGCACAGTGGCATCAGCAAGTGATTTACTTGCCCAGAACTAATCCTCTTTCTCTTCCATTTTTATTGTTATTTATGGGAACAAACACGGAATGTAATGATAATAAACAACAATTAACCATGAGGATAATAATATTATTATTAATAATAAATGCACTAATTAACTGGCAATAAAAATAATAATTATTAAATAATAAAAGTAAATTTTTATACACTGATGATGTACACACATAAGCTCAAAGTGGCTTCAAAGTGACATGCAGTAATATGGGCAGTGAAGGACAGTATAGCTTTCCAAACTACAGGAATCACCTACCGAGCTCCAAGGAATAGACAAAGAGAAGAGTTTTGAAGAAAAATCTTCATGGTAGTGGCAATGAGAATGAATTTGAAAGGCCTCAGTCTGTTTCTACCTCAAAATAAGAGAAACAAATTTACAAACATCCTTGTTGCCGAAGAGAAGATTTTTTAGCATGACAGGTAAGACTCTGAGCTGTGCTACATTTGAACTAGCTGAGAGGAACAATTCACCTCATAATTTTAATAAGGAGATTAGAATGGCTGGAAAGGAATGGATTGCTGGTTTCCAGAAAAGGTTTCCAACAATGAGGTTGAGGTAAAGTGCCTAAGATGAGCAATATAGGCTTAGAAACAGTGCAAGTCCCCTAGTAAGGACAAAAATGACTACTTGTGCAAAAACTGCACTGAAAATGTTTTACTATACTTTACTTTTTGTCTGTCTTGTTGTTGTGGTATTGTCTGTCTTGTTGTTGTGGTATTCAGTTCAAAAACTGATTTGATGTAGGGTCCATGCTACTCTATCCGACGCAAGCTTCTTCATCTCCAAATAACTACTGCAACTTACATCCTTCTGCATCTGCTTACGGTATTCATCCATTGGCCTGCATCTGCAATTTTTACCCCCAACACCTCCTTATAAAACACTAACTTGGTGATCCCTTGATGTCTCAGGATGTGTCCTATTAACTAATCCCTTCTTCTAGTCTGGTAGTGCCACAAATTTCTTTTCTCCCCAGCTCTATTCAGTACCTTCTAATTAGTTACGTTATCCACTCATCTAATCTTTGGCATACTTCTGTAGCACTACATTTCAAAAGTTTCTATTCTCTTCATGTCTAAACTGTTTATCATCCATGTTTCACTTCCATACATGGCTACACTCCATACAAATAGTTTCAGAAAAAACTTCCTAACACTTAAATCTATATTTGAAGTTAACAAACTTCTCTTCTTCAGAAAAGCTTTTCTTGCCCATTGCCACTCTACATCATATATTCTCTCTACTTTGAGCATCAGCAGTTATTTTATAACTTAAACAGCAAAACTCATCTACTACTTTAAATGTCTAATTTCTTAAGCTAATTACCTCACTATCACCTGATTTATTCAACTACAGTCCTGTGTCCTTGTTCTGATTTCATTGATATTTATCTTATATCCATCTTTCAAAAGACACTGTCCATTCTGTCCAACTGCTGCTCTTCCAAGTCCTTTGCTGTCTCTTGACAGAATTACAATGTCATCTGCAAAGCTCAATTTTTTCTTTGGTGTCCTTTTCTGCCTGCTCATTGTACAGATTTAATAACATCCGGGAATGGCTACAACTCTCCCTCATTCCCTTCTCAGCCACTGCTTCCATTTCATGCCCCTCCACCTATACAACTGTCGTCCACTTTCTGTGTAAGTTGCAAATAGGCTTTTGCTCCCTGTGTTTCATCCCTGCTATCTTCAGAATTATTTCAACAAGAGTATTCCAGTAAACAACGTCAGAAGCTTTCTCTAAGTCTACAAATGCTATAAATGTGGGTTTGTCTTTCATTCATCTATCTTCTAAAGTAGGTTGTAGTGTCAGTATTGCCTCCACTTCTCTGGAATCCAAACTGATTTTCCCAAAGGATAGCTTCTACCAGTATTTCCATTCTTGTGTAAAGAGTTTGTGTTAGTATTTTGTAACCATGGCTTATTAAACAGATAGTTTGGTAATAAACATACCTGCCACCACCTGCTTTCTCTGTCATTGGGATTATTATATTTTTCTTTAAGTCTTAGGGTGTTTCATCTTTCTTGTATATTTTGCACAGCATATGGAGGAGTTTTGTCATGGCTGGCTTTCCCAAGGGTTTCAACAGTTCTTATGGAATGTTGTCTGCTCCCAGTGACTAGTTTGGAGTTAGTTCTTCAGAGCTCTATCAAATAATTCTCGCAGTATCATATTCACATCTACATGTACATCCTTTTCCTTTTGTATAATACTGCCTGCAAGTTCATTTGCCTTGTATAGACTCTCTATATATACTCCTTCCTCCTTTCAGGTTCCCTTCTTTGCTTAGGACTGGTTTTCCATCTGAGCTTCTCTTTTCTCCAAATGCCTCTTTAATTTTCCAGTAGGCAGTATCTATGATATCCCCAGTGATATGTACGTCTAACTTCTCTGTCTGCCCCCGGTAGCTGAGTGTCAGCGCGACGGAATGTCAATCCTAAGGGCCCGGGTTCAATTCCCGGCTGGGTCAGAGATTTTCTCTGCTCAGGGGCTGGGTGTTGTCCTAATCATCATCATTTCATCCCTTTTTTTTTTTTTGTCATCAGTCTACTGACTGGTTTGATGCGGCCCACTACGAATTCCTTTCCTGTGCTAACCTCTTCATCTCAGAGTAGCACTTGCAACCTACGTCCTCAATTATTTGCTTGACGTATTCCCATCTCTGTCTTCCTCTACAGTTTTTGCTCTCTACAGCTCCCTCTAGAACCATGGAAGTCATTCCCTCATGTCTTAGCAGATGTCCTATCATCCTGTCCCTTCTCCTTATCAGTTGTTTTCCACATATTCCTTTCCTCTCCGATTCTGCGTAGAACCTCCTCATTCCTTACCTTATCAGTCCACCTAATTTTCAACATTCATCTATAGCACCATATCTCAAATGCTTCAATTCTCTTCTGTTCCGGTTTTCCCACAGTCCATGTTTCACTATCATACAATGCTGTACTCCAGACGTACATCATCAGAAATTTCTTCCTCAAATTAAGGCCGGTATTTGATATTAGTAGACTTCTCTTGGCCAGAAATGCCTTTTTTGCCATAGCGAGTCTGCTTTTGATGTCCTCCTTGCTCCGTCCGTCATTGGTTATTTTACTGCTTAGGTAGCAGAATTCCTTAACTTCATTGACTTCATGACCATCAATCCTGATGTTAAGTTTCTCGCCGTTCTCATTTCTACTACTTCTCATTACCTTCGTCTTTCTCCGATTTACTCTCAAACCATACTGTGTACTCATTAGACTGTTCATTCCGTTCAGCAGATCATTTAATTCTTCTTCATTTCCACTCAGGATAGCAATGTCATCAGCGAATCGTATCATTGATATCCTTTCACCTTGTATTTTAATTCCACTTCTGAACCTTTCTTTTATTTCCATCATTGCTTCCTCGATGTACAGATTGAAGAGTAGGGGCGAAAGGCTACAGCCTTGTCTTACACCCTTCTTAATACGAGCACTTTGTTCTTGATCGTCCATTCTTATTATTCTCTATTGGTTATTGTACATGTTGTATATGACCTGTCTCTCCCTATAGCTTACCCCTACTTTTTTCAGAATCTCGAACAGCTTGCACCCTTTTATATTGCTGAACGCTTTTTCCAGGTCAACAAATCCTATGAAAGTGTCTTGATTTTTCTTTAGCCTTGCTTCCATTACTAGCCGTAACGTCAGAATTGCCTCTCTCGTCCCTTTACTTTTCCTAAAGCCAAACTGATCGTCACCTAGCGCATTCTCAATTTTCTTTTCCATTCTTCTGTATATTATTCTTGTAAGCAGCTTCGATGCATGAGCTGTTAAGCTGATTGTGCGATAATTCTCGCACTTGTCAGCTCTTGCTGTCTTCGGAATTGTGTGGATGATGCTTTTCCGAAAGTCAGATGGTATATCGCCAGACTCATATATTCTACACACCAACGTGAACAGTCGTTTTGTTGCCACTTCCCCCAATGATTTTAGAAATTCTGATGGAATGTTATCTATACTTTCTGCCTTATTTGACCGTAAGTCCTCCAAAGCTCTTTTAAATTTCGATTCTAATACTGGATCCCCTATCTCTTCTAAATCGACTCCTGTTTCTTCTTCTATCACATCAGGTAAATCTTCACCCTCATAGAGGCTTTCAATGTATTCTTTCCACCTATCTGCTCTCTCCTCTGCATTTAACAGTGGAATTCCCGTTGCACCCTTAATGTTACCACCGTTGCTTTTTATGTCACCAAAGGTTGTTTTGACTTTCCTGTATGCTGAGTCTGTCCTTCTGACAATCATATCTTTTTCGATGTCTTCACATTTTTCCTGCAGCCATTTCGTCTTAGCTTCCGTGCACTTCCTATTTATTTCATTCCTCAGCGACTTGTATTTCTGTATTCCTGATTTTCCCGGAACATGTTTGTACTTCCTCCTTTCAGCAATCAACTGAAGTATTTCTTCTGTTATCCATGGTTTCTTCGCAGCTACCTTCTTTGTACCTATGTTTTCCTTCCCAACTTCTGTGATGGCCCTTTTTAGAGATGTCCATTCCTCTTCAACTGTGCTGCCTACTGCGCTATTCGTTATTGCTGTATCTACAGCGTTAGAGAACTTCAAACGTATCTCGTCATTCCTTAGTACTTCCGTATCCCACTTCTTTGCGTATTGATTCTTCCTGACTAATGTCTTGAACTTCAGCCTACTCTTCATCACTACTACATTGTGATCTGAGTCTATATCTGCTCCTGGGTACGCCTTACAATCCAGTATCTGATTTTGGAATCTCTGTCTGACCATGATGTAATCTAATTGAAATCTTCCCGTATCTCCCGGCCTTTTCCAAGTATACCTCCTCCTATTGTGATTCTTGAACAGGGTATTCACTATTACTAGCTGAAACTTGTTACAGAACTCAATTAGTCTTTCTCCTCTTTCATTCCTTGTCCCAAGCCCATATTCTCCTGTAACCTTTTCTTCTACTCCTTCCCCTACAACTGCATTCCAGTCGCCCATGACTATTAGATTTTCGTCCCCCTTTACATACTGCATTACCCTTTCAATATCCTCATACACTTTCTCTATCTGTTCATCTTCAGCTTGCAACATCGGCATGTATACCTGAACTATCATTGTCGGTGTTGGTCTGCTGTTGATTCTGATTAGAACAACCCGGTCACTGAACTGTTCACAGTAACACACCCTCTGCCCTACCTTCCTATTCATAATGAATCCTACACCTGTTATACCATTTTCTGCTGCTGCTGATATTACCCGATACTCATCTGACCAGAAATCCTTGTCTTCCCTCCACTTCACTTCACTGACCCCTACTATATCTAGATTGAGCCTTTGCATTTCCCTTTTCAGATTTTCTAGTTTCCCTACCACGTTCAAGTTTCTGACATTCCACGCCCCGACTCGTAGAACGTTATCCTTTCGTTGATTATTCAATCTTTTTCTCATGGTAACCTCCCCCTTGGCAGTCCCCTCCCGGAGATCTGAATGGGGGACTATTCCGGAATCTTTTGCCAATGGAGAGATCGTCATGACACTTCTTCAATTACAGGCCACATGTCCTGTGGATACACGTTACGTATTTTTAATGCAGTGGTTTCCATTGCCTTCTGCATCCTCATGTCGTTGGTCATTGCTGATTCTTCCGCCTTTAGGGGCAATTTCCCACCCCTAGGACAAGAGAGTGCCCTGAACCTCTATCCGCTCCTCCGCCCTCTTTGACAAGGCCGTTGGCAGAATGAGGCTGACTTCTTATGCCGGAAGTCTTCGGCCGCCAATGCTGATTATTTATCAAAATTTAGGCAGTGGCGGGGATCGAACCCGAGACCGAATACATTTTGATTATGAATCAAAGACGCTACCCCTAGACCACGGGTCATCCCAATCGATGCGCAAGTCGCCGAAGTGGTGACAAATCAAAAGACTTGCACCTGGCAAATGGTCTACCCGACGGGCGGCCCTAGTCACATGACATATATTTATTTTCTAATTTCTTACATTCCTGCTTAGTCATTTTGCATTTCCTGTCAATCTAAGTTTTTAGACTTTTATATTCACTTTCGCCTGCTACACCTGCTGCGTTTTTATATTTTCTCCTTTCATCAATTAAAAGCAACATCTTTGTTATCCAAGGATTTCTACTAGGTCTCATCATTTTACCTATGTGATCCTATATTTCATCTCTCAAAGCTATCCATTCGGCTTCTACTGTATTCTCCTTTCCCCTCTTATAGTTAACCATTGCCTAATCTACAATTCATAACCAATAAAACGTTGTCTTAGTCCACATCTGTCCCTGGAAGTGTTTTACAGTTTAAAATCTGGTCCAAAATCTCTGTCTTCCTATTATACAGGGTGTCACAAAAAGGTACGGCCAAACTTTCAGGAAACATTCCTCACACACAAAGAAAGAAAATATGTTATGTGGACATGTGTCCGGCAAAGCTTACTTTCCATGTTAGAGCTCATTTTATTACTTCTCTTCAAATCACATTAATCATGGAATGGAAACACACAGCAACAGAATGTACCAGCCTGATTTCAAACACTTTGTTACAGGAAATGTTCAATATGTCCTCCGTTAGCGAGGGTATACGCATCCACCCTCCGTCACATAGAATCCCTGATGCGCTGATGCAGCCCTGGAGAATGGCGTATTGTATCACAGCCGTCCACAGTACGAGCATGAAGAGTCTCTACATTTGGTACCGGGGTTGCGTAGACAAGAGCTTTCAAATGCCCCCATAAATGAAAGTCAAGAGGGTTGAGGTCAGGAGAGCATGGAGGCCACGGAATTGGTCCACCTCTACCAATCCATTGGTCACCAAATCTGTTGTTGAGAAGCGTACGAACACTTCGACTGAAATGTGCAGGAGCTCCATCGTGCATGAACCACATGTTGTGTCGTACTTGTAAAGGCACACGTTCTAGCAGCACAGGTAGAGTATCCCGTGTGAAATCATGATAACGTGCTCCATTGAGCGTAGGTGGAAGAACATGGGGCCCAATCGAGACATCACCAACAATGCCTGGCCAAACGTTCACAGAAAATCTGTGTTGATGACGTGATTGTACAATTGCGTGCAGATTCTCGTCAGCCCACACATGTTAATTGTGAAAATTTACAATTTGATCACGTTGGAATGAAGCCTCGTCCGTAAAGAGAACATTTGCACTGAAATGAGGATTGACACATTGTTGGATGAACCATTCGCAGAAGTGTACCCATGGACGCCAATCAGCTGCTGATAGTGCCTGCACACGCTGTACATGGTACGGAAACAACTGGTTCTCCCGTAGCACTCTCCATACAGTGACGTGGTCAACGTTACCTTGTACAACAGCAACTTCTCTGATGCTGACATTAGGGTTATCATCAACTGCATGAAGAATTGCCTCGTCCATTGCAGGTGTCCTCGTCGTTCTAGGTCTTCCCCAGTCGCAAGTCACAGGCTGGAATGTTCCGTGCTCCCTAAGACGCCGATCAATTGCTTCAAACGTCTTCCTGTCGGGACACCTTCGTTCTGGAAATTTGTCTCGATACAAACGTACCGCGCCACGGCTATTGCCCCGTGCTAATCCATACATCAAATGGGCATCTGCCAACTCCGCATTTGTAAACATTGCACTGACTGCAAAACCACATTCGTGATGAACACTAACCTGTTGATGCTACATACTGATGTGCTTGATGCTAGTACTGTAGAGCAATGAGTCGCATGTCAACACAAGCACCGAAGTCAACATTACCTTCCTTCCTTCAATTGGGCCAACTGGCGGTGAATCAAGGAAGTACAGTACATACTGACGAAACTAAAATGAGCTCTAACATGGAAATTAAGCGTTTCCGGACACATGTCAATGTTCCTCTTACCAGTTGCATTCCTTCAATCTCTACATCAGCTTTGGAGCTACTTGGCACATAAACTTGTACTCTTGTGATGGATGTGGTCATTGTGTATATCTTGGATATGATAATGCATTCACTATGCTGTTCATATAGCTTACCTGCATTTCTATTTTCTTATTCATTATTAAACCTATCCCTATTTGATTATGCATTTATAACCCTGTATTCAGCTGTTCTGAAGTTTTGTTCCTCCTGCCTCTATTAGTTCCCACTATATCTAACTCAAATCTATTCATTTCCTTTTGTAAATTTTCTAACCTACCTGCCCAATTAAGGGATGTAACATTCGATGCTCTGATCTGTAGAATGTCAGTTTTGTTTCTCCTGATGACGAAACACAGAAGTAGTTGCCTAGTGATCTCAGAGACACAGAAAAATGGGGAACAAGGCAGGAAGGATTAATTAACTAATAAGATAACAACACAAAGGAGGGTAGCAGAAACAAAATGCAAGGTGAGATGTGAATATAGCTAAAATGGGAGAGATGAGTGAGATAAGTAGGAAGGTAGGAAAGTAAGTGAAGGGAAGTGAAAAAAGATGGGGGGGGGGGGGGGGGGGGGGGAATTGAGTTGTAATATGGCAGTGGTAGGTAGAGATTTACCATTCCAATTTTAAGTACTAGAATTACTGCAGGGTTGGCAGTTTAAGAATCAGGACACATCATTTCACTGGTTTATTTAAATGTATTATCACTCTTATCTACATAAACATACTTACTAATTCAACATCGCTGTCTCCTTCGTCGACATCTATGACATCTGTAAATATAGCAGACTCCTTCCGGGCCACTGGATTCGCATTCTTGGGACTTCCTTCGCACTTGCCAGCATTATCGTCCACATCTTCAATGTTTACCACATCAGATTCTGCATCACTATTTCTCTTACCAGTTGCATTCCTTCTACTGAGAACATCCTTTTGCTCATCTGAACTGTCATCCACATCATCAATATTTACCACATTGGATTCCATATCACTGTTCCTCTTACTAGTTGCATTCCTTTTACTGATAACATCCTTTTGCTCATCTGAACTGTCATCCACATCGTCAATATTTACCACAGTGGAAGCTACGTCATTGTTCCTCTTACCAGTTGGATTCCTTTTACTGAGAACTTCTGTTCGTTCATTTTCATTACCGTCAATAATCACCACAGCAGAACCCCTCTCTTTCTTCTTATCAGCATTTGCAGTCGTTTTACTGCATTTCACTGTGCATTCATTTGTATTGCCCTCTGCATCGTCAATATCCACCAGGTTAGAAGCTGAATCTCTCTTCTTACCAGCAGTTATTTTACTGTGGTTTACTGAGCTTTCATTTACATTACTTTCTGCATCGTCAATATCCACCAAATCAGAAGCTGAATCTCTCTTCTTACCGGCATCTGTTTTACTGGATTTTACTGTGCTTTCATTTGAATTATCTTGTACATTGTCAATGTCCACAAGGTCAGAAGCTGAATCTCTCTTCTTATCCACAGTTTTTTTACTGCATTTTACTGTGCTTTCATTTGCATCAACTTCTGCATCATCTATATCCACCAGATTGGAGGTTGAATCTCTCTTGTTACCAGCAGCTGTTTTACTACGTTTTACTGTGCTTTCATTTGCATTACCTTCTGTATCGTCAGTATCAATCAGGTCAGAAGTTGAATCTCTCTTCTTACCTGCAATTGTTTTACTGAGTTTTACTGTGCTTTCATTTGCTTTATCTCCTGCATCATCAATATTTACCAGATCAGGTGTTGCATCCTTCTTCCTACTGGCAGTTTCATTTGTTTTACTGCGTTTTACTGTGTGTCCATCAGCATTATCTTCTACAGAGTCAATATTTACCAGATCAGAGGCTGCTTCTCTTTTCCTAGTAGGATTCACATTTGTTTTCCTGCCTTTTACTGTTCGCTCACTCGCTTTAATTTCTGGGTTAACATTTTTTACTGGGCCAGAAGTTGCATCCCTCTTTCTGTCTGGAGATGCATTTGTTTTACTGCCTTCAACAGTGCACTCATCTGAATTATCCTCTACATCATCAATATTTGCCAGATCAGAATCTGTTTCTCTCCTCTTGGCTGCAGTTGCATTTGCTTTACTGCCTTTACCTGCGCACTCATTTGAATTTTCATCTGCATCATCAATATTTACAAGATCAGAATCTGCTTCTCTCTTCTCATCTGCATTTGCAATATCTTCATCATCACCAACTCCATCACCATTTACATCAGAATCCACATCTGTGCTCCATCCGGCAGGCAGAACCATTTTTAAAGGAACTACCTTTTTCTTCGTTCTAATTTTAAAAACTATACGAGATTGTCTCTTGGCAGTCACATTCGTGCCTGTGTTTGCGTCTTTTTGCTCGTACGTGTCAGTATCTGAATCCTCATCATGCAACCCATGTACTGCTTTTTCTGAATCTCCATCACCTGTTACACCAACATGTCCTCGAACGTCCTCCTCCTCCTCACAGGTCGTTACCTCTCCTTCGTCGACACTTGTCTCAACTGTTTGTCCCTCATTTACCTTATCACACACATCTTTCTGCTCCTCCATACTGATGTCTATTTCATTAATATGTTCTACATTTGTGTTCGCTTCTGGTTCTCGGTCATCCTCCATGTCTGCATCTGTGTGGATCTCATTCAGCTCATCTCCTCCAATATCTATCACATCGTGACTTCCCGACATGCACCCATCTTCTTCCACTGGTACATCATTTTGTAGGTTACCGTCCCCCTCCAGTAAGACCACATTGTTTGCTGTGCAGTTCACCACTTTGGAAGACTGCTTTGAAACTTGCTTACTCTTCTCTCTCACACTACTATTCGGCATCTGGTTGTGATCCTCTAATGTGAGTAGCACATTTTCTTCAGCACAGACACCTTCAGAAACGAGACCTGAAGTGGTTGCACTTATCTCCAAGCCACTGTGATCTGCCACTGTCTCGAGTTCCACTGGCTCCATCACAAAGTCACAAACACTGCCTCCCAAGTGACAAATGTACTCTGGCCCATCAGCAGAATTCTCTACCACAATGCTACTTACTGACTTACAGGTGTCCTCCAACATAATAATATCATCTGTTGTGGAACTATTTCCTTCGGGAAGACAACCCGACCTGCGGACATTTTGCTGCGAAACGGAGACGTTTCGAGCCTCGTCAGTCTCCTCACAGACAGTGATCTCGTCTGACACGGTAGCCTGTACTTCTGAATTAGTGTATTGTTTAGATCGACATCTAAAGCAAGGGGAACCAACAGTTGATGTCCATTCCATCTTCTCAGAGACATTTACAGCCTCTCTCTGCTGACTGGATGTGCCAGGTTCCTGCAAAAGAAGATTTAATGTCAGTTTTTAACATAACTGTGAATAAAGTGAAACTGAATCACTAAATGTAAAATCTTATTAGGAAGCATCCCCTACAAATCTTTGACAGTACTTGACATTCCATTCCCTATGTGGATCTTCTTCGGAAGATTTCTGGTGTCCCTGTCTGGCTGAAATCTGCCATAAATAAGTGTCACATTTTTAAAATAATGTTTTCCCTTTCCTCATTCTGAAGTTTGGACAAATTGCATGAATATAGCCTTTTATAACTGAATGCGACACTGGTCTTAGAAAGAGTTCAGCCAACTGGGGAGTGCCACAAGAGTCCTGAAGAAACAGAGGGGCTGAAATATTGAGTATTGATTAACTAGTTTTAAGAGGGACATGATGTGGCAAAACAACCCAGAAGATTTTTGCTTCAATGACAGTGGTCACAAATGCATTCAAACTCACATGAAACGCAATTACGCTCATAATTTATACAGAAACAGGCTCACAGCTGACAGACATAATCTACACAAACTTAATAGGATCTGATTTACCCAAGTGGCCAAAATAAACCATCAACTTGAAGAGAGTCAACTTCTCATCCAAGATCACATCTGTAAAACTTTAAAAAGGAACGATTTTAGTAAACAGAGTTAACATCATGTGATCTATGAATAGTGTATGTAAAATGTAAAACACATTACATTATGAAAACTAGCATACCTGTCATTAATATAATACATAGATTGAATTATTATTACACATACCTCAGTACAGGTTAATATATTTGGCGTACTTGTGCTCTAAATGTACACTGTACCTTAATTAACTGGACAGTTCATGTAAGATGCACTGGCATGTCAAATTTAAAACCAGTACATAAAATATGTTCATAGTTAAAACCAGTATTCACAAAACATTTTGCCAGGTGCATCCCTCCCATATTATAGATCACGAAGTACATCACTGATGCAAGAGCGCCGCTGAACTGACACACAGCAAAAGTCACCAGAGAACATGTTGACATTTAGTACTGCTAGATGCTAGTTGCATGTGAATATTATTGTAAATTGTAAATATAAATTTAATAAAAATTTGGTAACTGGTATACAGTTATATTTTATTTTGTGGCAGGTAGAAGCTAAAATATTTTCTAAAAGCAGGAGGAGATGCGTAACTGTATAGAGGTAAAATAATTAGGTGAATAAGTAAACATCTCGTTAAGATTACAACCCAAGTTGTATTTCAGTGTCCAATCTTTCTAGAAAATCAGATATAAGACAAAATAATCACACAGTAACATTTATTGAAAATATGGCTGGACAGCGGAAAACTAGTTGACAACACGACTGCACAGAATAGAGTCTCATGTGTAGCTTACTAAATAGGTGACAAAGAGTCAATCCTTCATTAAGTGATTTCAGCATTATGTCCACAGCACATTCTTCAAACACAACACAGGAGGTCATCTGCACAACAACACACGCTAGATACACCGCACGACACATAGCCCAAGGTCTACATATGATTTTGGACCCTCAACAACCATTACAAATGGAAAACTCAAAAATCTCAAAACCAAAATAACAATATTATGAAAAGGAAAGTTGCTACACACCATACAGCGATGCTGAGTCCAGTTGCCAGAGACTGCAGTCATATATATGTGTGTGTGTGTGTGTGTGTGTGTGTGTGTGTGTGTGTTGTGTCTACCTGCAACTCAGCATCTCACTATATGGTAAGCGGCAACTTTCCTTTTCATAATATTGTTAATTCCACCCTGGATTTTCCGTTGTTTGATCAAAACCAGAACAGTAATATGGCAGTGATGCCAAAAAAGATGCATAAGATTGGGTTATAGGCATAAGTATGACATGGATATAAGCACGGACAAATCTATGATGTAGGTAAATAGAGGTCATAGCAAAATAAATAGCCCATTCATGATCCAGCTTATGACACGTGAAACAGCATAACGTTCAGCTCTGAGGTAATGTGAAATGCTAAGTAATCAACCTGACTCATAGTTCATGGTCTTCATGTGGTGAAACTTTAAATAAAACTACCCATTAAATAGGACAAAGCAAAATGATTGTTCTACGCATAAGCCAGCTTTACATTTGATGTCATCTCACAGCTGAACCTCATGCTGCATCACCTGTCTTAAGCTGTATCATGAATGGGCTATTTACATATTTTGCCACGACCTCTATGTACCTACATTGTAGATTTGTCTGCACTTATATCCATGAACAATATACAATCTAATTACACCTCATACTTATGATTATATCTCTACTTTATTTAAATCGTTTGGTGAATGTTCTTTGTTGTTGCTGTCATATTACTATTTTCATTTTGAGATTTTAATGTTTTGCCTTTGTAACAGTTGCTGAGAGTCCAAAATCATACAGAGGCCTTGAGCCGCATATTGTGTGGTACATCTAGCAGGTATTGCTGCACAGATGACCATCTGTGACTTGTTTGCTACGGCAGGTGTGTGTTGGGGACAGTGATGTTAAAATCACTTACTGAAGGATTGTCTCTTCATCGCCTACGTAATAAGCTACATATGGGGCTCTATACTTCGCAATCTCATCATCAACTAGTTTCCCGCAGTGCAACCACATAGTCAATAAATGTTACTGTGTGATTATTTTGTCTCATATCTGACGTTGTAGTAAGGTAGGATTCTGAAATATGAGTTAGGTTGTAATCTTAATGACATGTTGTCTTTTTTGACTTACTGTTTTACCTCCACACGATTATGTACCACCTTCTGTTTTTAGAAAATACTTTTGCTTCTACCTGCTACAGAAAAAAATTATAATTGTATACCAGTTACCACATTTTTATTAAATTTATATATTTATATTTGTATTGAATATAATAGAGGGAAACATTCCACGTGGGAAAAATATATCTAAAAACAAAGACGATGAGACTTACCAAACAAAAGCGCTGGCAGGTCGATAGACACACAAACATACACACAAAATTCAAGCTTTCACAACAAATGGTTGCTTCATTAGGAAAGAGGGAAGGAGAGGGAAAGACGAAAGGATGTGGGTTTTAAGGGAGAGGGTAAGGAGTCATTCCAATCCCGGGAGCAGAAAGACTTACCTTAGGGGGAAAAAAGGACAGGTATACACACGCACACACACACACACACACACACACACACACACACACACACACACACACCCATCCGCACATACACAGACACAAGCAGACATGTCTGCTTGTGTCTGTGTATGTGCGGATGGGTGTGTGTGTGTGTGTGTGTGTGTGTGTGTGTGTGTGTGTGTGCGAGTGTATACCTGTCCTTTTTTCCCCCTAAGGTAAGTCTTTCTGCTCCCGGGATTGGAATGACTCCTTACCCTCTCCCTTAAAACCCACATCCTTTCGTCTTTCCCTCTCCTTCCCTCTTTCCTGATGAAGCAACCGTTTGTTGTGAAAGCTTGAATTCTGTGTGTATGTTTGTGTGTCTATCGACCTGCCAGCACTTTTGTTTGGTAAGTCTCATCATCTTTGTTTTTAGATATATTTATATTTGTATTTTATGATGACATGAATACGCAAATGACCTCTAGTGGCACTAAATGTCAATATGTTCCCTAGTGACTTCCGCTGCATGTCAGTACAGTGGGGCTCTTGCATCAGTGATGTAACCATGATGTGTAATACGGGACAGATGTGCTTGGCAAAACATTTTGTACATGCTGTTTTTAACTTTGAACATAGTGTATACACTGGTTTTAAATTTGACATGCCAACGCATCTTACATCAATCGTACAGTTAATTAAGATGTGGAGGATAATTTACATAAAGTAATATGTTTTACACTTCACGTCCACTATTCACGTCCACTCTGCTAACCAAAATCAGTCATTGGGAAAAAAAAGCTGCATATTTATAGATCACTCCTTATTACTCGATGTGAGAATTCAACAAAACAAACAAATTGAATCATTCATTCATTCCTCTGTAATGTTCCACAGAACTCATCATGAAAGGTAACCTCTGCAGATGTGATAAGAGCGTTTTGCACACCAACAAATAAGGAGCAAAGATTAAAACCAAAATGAACACTATTTTAGTATTTGAGTCTCACTATAACATTATGGAGCTTTACTAGTTTGCAGAGTATAAATTTAATGTGCTAAAATAATCATATATGCTGATACTTTGGAAAAAGATATTGCTCCTCAGTTATATTAAACAGGTCCCATTTATCTCCTACTGCTAGATCAACACATGCTTCCCTGGTAATGCTGATATATACTGGATCTTGTACAGTTCAACTGGAATTGATTTTTATTACAAGCAACAAAATGAGAGATTTATAAGCTCTATAATTATTAAGTCTGTTTTCAAGATTAGAATGAAACAGCCTTCTAAGAAAGTAAGTTCCTGAGGGTAAATGTAGACAGCCAAAACTCTCATGTGAACTACTGCAATAACTTATTATCTGGTATATGTAAGTTAAAGGTAATAGTCCTATACCTCAGTACTCTTACTTTAAGGTTAGTTCATTTTGGGTTCATGTTTGCTATTAGGTCTTACAAAGTGGTGGAACCTAACACACTAATGCCAGGTTCACACAGAATAGCAAAAAAATGAAACTAGGAACATTGGTTCTTTCTGTTTCTTTTCTAATGTGTCTGATCAAAATATCAATGACACATTTTTCCAGAAATACAGGAAAATTTGTTTTCTTGGCATATGCTCTTTCATTCAGTTGAGATACCCAAGAAAATGTTATGTCTGCATTGCCATCAACTCCAGTACTTAATTATGTTTTGGTATTTCTCTTTACTGCATCTCATTTTGATTATTAATTTTACTATTCTTATTGTCTTTGTCACACGTGGCATTCAATCAACTATGTTAGTGTGAAAAGGTGCTAAATTTAAAATAGGAATACATAAATATATTGTCAAATGATATAAGATATGAGACAAATTTTCACATGGTTAGCAGAACACTAACCTCTAGTAGTAGTCATGTCAAAGGAGGTTTATTTTTACAATTCACTGCTGAGTAAACTGAAACTATCGGTCAGCACAAATTTTGAAAGGCAGCTTCAACAGTCACCCATCGTGATATGCACCAATAACTTGGACACGAAACATAAAGTGAGCAATTCATTCACACATGTTCTGGAAATGCCATTTTGAAGGTGAAAATTCACAGATGTGCAACAAGGCAAGTTATGCAGTAACAGTTACAAGCAAGCACTGCAAAGGATGATGGCTGGCTGAATTTAAAACTGTTGGGCACAAAACGGCTTCATAAGATTGTGATACTGGTGAATGGGTAATACACTTGTTACAGAGTGGTATGCACTAAACAGGCTAAAAAAAATCGAAATTACTTTTTTTGTCATTTCAAATGCTCTGCAGTTTTCTTTGTGAAATTAACTTTGTTTCATGCAAATCTGACGATTATCTTTTAAGATATTGACAATTTTACAACAATTTGACTTTGTGCTGTCTCCATGTGATTCAAGCATCTTCGATTTGTACTTCACAGGTTTCCCAGCCTGTAACTTAGGTGACAATTGAACATTGTTTTTCAATAGAGATGAAGATATGTTCCTTTTGTTTACTTGGAAAAAATCTGGAGGAAAAGGACGTCTCACAAATTCTGAAATAGAAAAGTTGCAAACTTATTACAGCTTAGCCATAAGAAGGAAGCTACAAGAAGAGCTGTAGTGGTAATTTTTTTCCATGAGGTACTGGGTGTGATGATCGACAACACAGGCTTTGCCCAAGCGGTCCTGTAGGTTGTGCAAATATAGAGGGGCACTATTTTCTTTTGAAAATTATAAGCATAAACACTCCTTACCACTAGCAGTTATGAACACAAAAAAAACTCTATTTAAGGACCTTGCTAGTAAAGATCTACTCATGAAGTACCAACATAGTAAAACTCAAAATCTCAATGAAAGGTTGAACTCCATAATTAGGAATCTTCTATCCAAACTATGAAACTTTAAAATTTGGTGTATTAGATGCTGCTTTATGTTTTAATGATGGAATATTAAGAAAGACGGAAGTACTGGAGAGACAAGGAGTCAGTGCAGGTGTAAGCACAAGATTGTCATCACAAAACATCAATTTTTCAAGACTTGGTAATTCAGACATAGCTGCATTCAGTTGCACAAAAGAGGTGAGAAAACAAAGAAAATGCAGGAATAAAAGATGAGAAGATGCTACAATGAAAATGATGCTGAATAGGTACAAGAAAATAGTAACTGTAACAACTGTTACAAAAACTTGTAAATAATACACAAATAAATTTTTTAATAAGTTTTGTCAAAACTACATTTTTTGTCCTACGGGTTTACCAGGACTGTGTGTCACAGAAACTTGTAATTTTCTGCAGATGTTGCAAGAAAAGAAAAATGAACATTTGGCTTTGTAAGGGTATTTCTTTTGATTCAGGCTAATAAAGAAGATTCATTTTTTTAACTATACTATCTTCTTTCCAAGTTTCAAGGTTCTATCCTCACTAATTTTTCACTTACATTTACTAATTTGTTCAGAAGCTGTACCTAAATACCTTGAAAATTTACACTGTGTTGACATAGTGGAAATGGCATGCACCCATCTCCCCTCAAAATGGAAAATAAAGGCCATATTACAATAGCCACAGCAATAAAAAATGTTACATCCAAGTTCCAATAGTTCTAGTCATACCACTGTCCCATGTTAAAAATAGTAATAACATGATAGAAGGCGGTAACAAGGCTGTTTGATTTGGAAACTAAACAGATGAGCCAGTCACTAAAAAACACATTAAAAACTCCATTCAATGAAAGTGTGTAGGAGTTCTGATGCCAAACAAAATGTCAGGAGCTATTGTGCCATTCTTTTGACATTGCGTAAAATGGAGCCGAGTTCCTTGGCTGACCGTAGGCTTCTCTTCTATAAGCATACAACACACAGGATGTTAAGGCACAGTTCACTGTAAGTGTGACACTGCCAACACATCATTCCAGTGGGGCTTATTGCTGCAAGAGATATGCACGCATGTTGGGTACTGGGCAATACGAAGGTGAGTGAGTTTGAAAGGAAGTGCACTACGGGAAAATAGTTGGATTGACCGACTGCAGCTTGTTATTGGCCATTTCCAGCCATTCCTGTTCCCTCAGCGGACATCCACTTTGTCATCCTATGTGGTGTTTATGCTACATCACTGCCCATCTTTTATCACATTTTACTGCTATATTTTGATGCACAGTATATAAAGATTTTTCTACAGGAGGCTAACGAGTAGATCAGATCAAAGGGCAGACTCGTCAAGTCATGCACCAGATTGTCACCACATAGTGTGAGTATGGCCAGGTGAGTGAGAGCCACATCGTACTGGAACAGAGAGAGACGTGTGGTTTCACCTACAATGCTGGGCACCAAGAAACGAATCTCATATTCTTTATATTTACTGTTTAAATCCTGATATACAGCTCCAGCTATGCTGATGACATTACTTGCACTGAGAACTTGTTAATAATAATTTCAATATCACTCAGTTCATCAGGAAATGATAATTACAAATTTTAGTTACTATCAGTGCTTATTGATCGAAACGATACACCAATCACTAGTGAACCCTGAGAGGGCAGGCGCTGAACTGCTACGATATGTCATTACTTGTCAACAATCGGTTTCTAGCATTTGTAGATTTAGAGAAAACTTTTGACAATGTTAACTGGAATACCCCCTTTCAAATTCTGAAGGTGGCAGGGGTAAAATACAGGGAGAGCGAAAGGCTATTTACAATTTGTACAGAAACCAGATGGCAGTTATAAGAGTCGAGGGACATGAAAGGGAAGCAGTGGTTGGGAAGGGAGTGAGGCAGGTTTGTAGCCTCTCCCCAATGTTATTCAATCTGTATATTGAGCAAGCAGTAAAGGAAACAAAAGAAAAATTTGGAGTAGGTATTAAAATCCATGGAGAAGAAATTAAAAGGTCAATGTTTGCCGATGACGTTGTAATTCTGTCAGAGACAGCAAAGGACTTGGAAGAGCAGTTGAATGGAATGGACAGTGTCTTGAAAGGAGGATATAAGATGAACATCAACAAAAGCAAAATAAGGATAATGGAATGTAGTCGAGTTAACTCAGGTGATGCTGAGGGAATTAGATTAGGAAATGAGACACTTAAAGTAGTAAAGGAGTTTTGCTATTTGGGGAGCAAAATAAGTGATGATGGTCGAAGTAGAGATGATATAAAATGTAGACTGGCAATGGCAAGAAAAGAATTTCTGCAGAAGAGAAATTTGTTAACATCAAGTATAGATTTAAGTGTCAGGAAGTCGTTTCTAAAAGTATTTGTATGGCGTGTAGCCATGTATGGAAGTGAAACATGGACGATAAGTAGTTTGGACAAGAAGAGAATAGAAGCTTTCAAAATGTGTTGCTACAGAAAAATACTGAAGATTAGATGGGTAGATAACATAACTAATGAGGAGGTATTGAATAGAATTGGGGAGAAGAGGAGTTTGTGGCACAACTTGACTAGAAGAATGGATCAATTGGTAGGACATGTTCTGAGGCATCAAGGGACCATCAATTTAGTATTGGAGGGCAGCGTGGAGGGTAAAAATCGTAGAGGGGGACCAAGAGATTAATACACTAAGCAGATTCAGAAGGCTGCAGTATGTACTGGGAGATGAAGCAGTATGTAGCATGGACAGCTGCATCAAACCAGTCCTAGGATTGAAGACCACAACAACAGTACATGAATATGTATTTAAAATCTGATCTCATTTAAAGACACAGCAGTTTGTTAAACAATTGTCTCAGATGACGTTCTTGTGCAATGTTGTGTTAATCTGAGGCGGTTTTCAAGGTGACAACATGCAACTAGTGTTTGAAGTGCAACTATGTGTAACGACAGAATTAATTGTTAAAGTTTCCTCGGAAAACATATTCCAGCAATCTCATGTCACTCCTAAGATCGTGTGAAGCATTTTTATGATTTCTGCGATGCTTGAGAACTAATGATTAATGATCAGAAATCCTGTAATGAATATTAATAATAAACTGGCTCTGGAAATCGTTTTACTGATACTGTGACCAATGAAATAGAACAAAGTTAGTTGACATCGTAACATTTCATGATTCTTAATATACTTAGCACTTTTCACATTATAGTGCACTGTTTACGGCAAAAGCGTTAAGAATTCTTGACCGACAAAGAAAAAACCAAGCAGGCCAATAGCCAGAGGACATCTTTAAAAGATGTGAGGTAAGCAAGTTGCCTCTAGCTGAGCTAGAGAAAGTGACTGCAGACATTTCCTGTTAAAATCCACCACCATGTTTGTTAAACCCGGCATCTCTTTTAAGGTGGGAAGTTTCATTTACTGCAACTCATTATGTAGCTTATAGAGGTCAACTCAGCGTTTACAGTGAGTCTACCTTTTACCATCAACCGTAATATTCATTACACCGTTGCACGACAGCCTGTAGGGAGAAATAAAGTTGAAGCGTCAGCTTTCTCTACCCAGCAGAAGGCCGCCTCTCTCTTCTGCCTGTGCAGGAAGTAGGTAGTGCCCTGCACCATCTGAACTATGCCATTTGCTGGAAAAATTTACTGAATAGTCTGCAAAGCACTAAAAGAGTCAGTGCAGACAAGAAACTTCCCTCCACCGAGAAAAGTCACGTACTCCAGTGCCGTCTTGGTGCTCACTGCTATGCACAGTACCCTGAGCAGTGGCCCAGTAGGTGGAGTTTGATCATAAAATATGAGAAGATAACAGAACCCCCGACACTGCTGCCTTGTTTCGATCCATCAGTAAAAACTAGCACAAGATCCAAATACTCTGAAATGCCAGTAAAACCCTATTTTAGAACTAAAGGTGGCGTTGTGAGCTTGTTGTGCTCTGTCACATTCAAGTTAAGAATGGCACCTGCTCAATCCCTGTTTAAGAATTAGTACATTTGCTACACCAAGCTGCTCAAGATATTTCTTCGCACAGAAAGAAAAAGGCTTAGTTGTCCAACGACTCTGTAAACCTACGTGGTATGGGTTGTTCGGCTCCAAAGCCGACAAACAGTATGGTCGGAGATAACTGCACTTTATACATCTTTTGCTTTCTGCAAAGTATAATAACAACAAACAATGAGCAATGTTATCCACGCTAATAGTTATTGGAATTACCTATAGTTTGCTTTATACACGTTCAGTTGAATAAAATGTAACACTGCTCATATTTTGTGAACAGTTGCAGATATCAAAATGTGGTTTTCTGCAAATAGTAGTACACAGACAAAATATAATTATGTTAATGGAATGGTACATCTTTATTAGCTGCATTGAAAAACACATATAGTGATGAAATGTTTGTTAATGTTGGCGTTGAAGCTTTTCACGAAAAGTATCTGAGAAATGTGATGAAATTGATGGACAAGGCAGATGAAATAGGTTATGGCAGTGTAAACACCATTAAATGGGACTCTCATGTTAGGCTGCATCATTGTATGCAGCAAGAAGAGAGGCCTACACTACTAGAGTGAACTGTATTTCCTCTGGGGCCTACTTGCGAGGATTGGAACTTTAATAGTGGCAACTATTTATTTACAGCTCGTACAAAATAGATACGAGTTTCAAAGTTTTAGTGACCTTCAGAGTAGTCACCAGCATTGAGTATAACCCGTTGCCAGCAATGTGGAAGTTGTAGGATACTCTTAGCAGTGCCAGTTGTGTTGACAGTTCGAGCGGCGCAGTCTATTGCCCAACGAATTTGTAGCAGTTCTCAAGCAAATGTCGTGAAGTGTTTCTTTCAGTTTAAAAATAGTTGAACTTACGAGGGCTTAAGTCTGGGGAGTGTAGTACGTGGTATAGCACTTAGCAGCCCCATCAGTCAAACAAATCAGTAACAGTTTGCATTGTACGTGATTGAGCATTGCCCTGCAAAATGATGGTCAGGTCCTGCATACCAAGTGTCATCATTTCTGTCTCTATGTCATTCATTAATTTGGAACACAACCTATGACCAGCTTAGAGACAGAAGTGATGACACTTTCTGCAGGACCTGACCATCATTTTCCAGGACAATGCTCAAGCATGTACAGTGCAAGCTGTTACTGATTTGTTTGACTGATGGGGCTGCTAAGAGCTATACCACCTACTGCACTCCCCTTGACTTAAGCCCTTGTGAGTTCAACTCGATTTCTAAACTGAAGGAAACACTTCACAGCATTCACTTTAGAACTTGGGCAATAGACCACACCACTCAAACTGTCAACACAACTGGCACTGCTAAAAATATCCTACGACTTCCACATCACTGGCAATGTGTTATGCACAATGCTGGTGACTACTCTGAAGGTCAGTAAAACTTTGAAACACATATCTATTTTGTACGAGCTGTAAATAAATAGTTGCCACTATTAAAGTTCCAACCCTCATATTATGGTACAGACACAGGGAGGAGTATGCTGAATCATATTATTTTTTCACTCTTTCCTTTTCTTATATGTACGCTATATGTAAACTGAATGGGTTGTAGACACCCACAAAGATACATTAATGAGTTGTTTTGTGGCAAGGATAATGTTTTGATACACTTGTGTGAAACAAAAAAAGAAATACGCTCTTCAGTTTATTAATTCATGTGTCTTCACCTTTGGTTTCGGAAAGTGGTAGCTTATGGATGTATACTTGGATTTGGCATCCCAGCACTGTTAAAAAATATGTATTTCAACCGTACATTAAAAGCGTCATAAAAGTTAGAAGAAAAGTAAAATTTATTCGCACATTTAAGATGTCCACTCCAATCTATTCACTGTTTCATTCGTCACCGAGATCCTGCATCAAGAAGTTTGGAGCAGAGAAGAAGAATTGACACAATACCTCGAGGAGTGATCCTGCATTGACATTGTCACAATCACGACTAAACAATGGAATTAATGTGAAGCAGTATGTTATACAAATTATGTTTATTGACCTTGAATGTATTGATATTATAGGTCTGTTGATATTCGTATCAGTTAAAAGTTCACCCAAGATTGTGATTCATAAATTACCTTTAAAACTTTCTTTCTACTATTCTTTCCAATCAATTTTTCCAATTATTCAAGCAATTTCCATTCCCCCACATATACACTATATGATCAAAAGCATTGAGACACCTTGCTGAAAATGACTTACAAGTTCGTGGCACCCTCCATCGGTAATGCTGGAATTCAATATTGTGTTGGCCCACCCTTAGCTTTGATGACAGCTTCCACTCCCACAGACATATATACAATCAGGTGATGGAAGGTTTCTTGGGAATGGCAGCCCATTCTTCACAGAGTGCTGCACTAAGGAGAGGTATCAATGTCAGTCGGTGAGGCCTGGCACGAAGTCGGCATTTCAAAACATCCCAAAGGTGTTCTATTAGGATTCAGGTCAGGACTCTGTGCAGGTCAGTCCATTACAGAGATGATGTTATCGTGTAACCACTGCGTCACAGGCCGTGCATTATGAACATGTGCTCAGTTGTTTTGAAAGATGCAATTGCCATCCCTGAATTGCTCTTCAACAGTGGGAAGCAAGAAGGTGCTTTAAACATCAATGTAGGTCTGTGCTGTGGTAGTGCCACACAAAACAACAAGGGGTGCAAGCCCCCTCCACAAGAAACATGACCACACCATAACACCACCGCTTCCGAATTTTACTGTTGGCACCACGCACTCTGGCAGATGACGTGCACCAGGCATTCGCCATACCCACACCCTGCCATGGGATCGCCACATTGTGTACTATGATTTGTCACTCCACACAACGTTTTTCCATTGTTCAGTCGTCCAATGTTTATGCTCCTTACACCAATGGTGGTGTCGTTTGGCATTTACCCAATCACCTGACCACGTTTGAAGCCCGTGAGTCCCGCCGAGCACCCCATTCTGCTCTCTCAATGACTACTGGGGTTGCTGATGTGGAGTACCTGGCAGTAGGTGGCAACACAATGCACCTAATACGAGAAACATATGTTTTTGGGGGTCCGGATACGTTTGATCACGTAGTGTAACTACACAGCAGATAAAATATGCAATACAAGACGTTACAATAAAGGTCGTGTGACACAATATCTCGTGTTTCACTGGTGTGATATAATATGCAACTGATCAGAGATATGATTTGTGAACTGACAAACAAGGTGACAGCATGAATGACATCTCTGGTTCAATTTCAGCTGCAACCATGAGCTCTTCTGAAGAGCACGTATCAGGTTTATCATTATTTAAAGCTCAAAAAAACTGAAAAGGATAAGGAAGTACTGCATGCACATGTACACTGGCATAAATACCAAAGATATGAGTTAGTTCGACTGTGGTTTCTTTGTCTGGTCTCCCAACATGAACACAAATTCTACAGAATGAGTCTACTTCTACATCTACATCTATACTCTGGAAACCACTTTGAAGTGCATGGCAGAGGGTACGTCCCATTGTACCAGTTTGTAGGGTTTCTTCGTGTTCCATTCACATATGGAGTGTAGGAAGAATGATTAACTGAATGCCTCTGCACATGCAGTAATTACTGTATAATCTTACCCTCATGATCCCTACATGAGCGATACATAGGGGGTTGTACTATATTCCTAGAATAATCATTTAAAGCGGTTATCGAAACTTTCTTAATAGACTTTCTCGGAATAGTTTACATTTATCTTCAAGAGTCTACCAGTTCAGTTCCTTCAGTATCTGTGTGACACTCTCCCATGGATTAAACAAATCTTTAAGCATTCATGCTGCCCTTCTCTGTAAACGTTCAATATCCCCTGTTAGTCTTATCTGGTGCTGGTCCCACACAATATTTAAGAAGCAGTTGCACTAGTGATTTGTAAGCAATCTCTTTTATAGGATGATTGCACTTCCCCAGCATTCTACCACCTGCTTCACCCACGACTGAACATATGTGATCATTCCACTTCATATCCCTACAAAGTGTTACACCCAGGTATTTGTATAAATTGGCGAATTCCAAGAGTGACTCATTCATATTATAGTCATAGGATACTATGTTTTTTATTTGTTTCGTGATTTGTAAAATTTTGGATTTCTGAACATTTAGAGCAAGTTGCATCTCTCTACCATGTTGAAATCTTACCAAGATCTGACTGAATATTTACGCAGCTTCTCTCAGATAGTACCTCATTATGGATGACTGCTACATCTGCAAGAAGGTCTGATTTTACTATTATTATTTTCTGCAAGGTCATTAATATACAGCATGAACAGGAAGGGTCCCAACATGCTTCCGTGGGGCACACTCTAAAGTTACTTCTACATCTGACGATGACTCTCCATACAAGATAACATGCTATGTCCTCCCTACCAAAAAGACCTCTATTCGGTCACAAATTTCACTTGATATCCCATATGATCATACTTTTGACAATAAGCATAGGTGCAGTACTGAGTCAAATACTTTTCAGAAATCAACAAATACTGATTGACTTGATCCAAAGATTTCATTATGTCATGTGAGGGAAATGCGAGTTGGGTTTCACATGTTTGACATTTTCAAAATCCATGCTGGTAAACACTGAGAAGGTAATTCTGTTGAAGATACCACATTATGTTTGAACTCAGAATATTTCCTAAGATTCTACAACAAATCAATGTCAAAGATACTGGATGGTACTTTTGTGGTCGCTTCCACTGCCCTTCTTGTAGATGTGTGTGATCTGTGCGTTTTTCCAAGAACTGGGCATGGTTTTTTGTTCAAAGTTATTATAGTCAGAAGAGGGACCAATTCAGCCACAAATTCAATATAAAATCTGAAAAAGATACCATAGGAGCCTGCAGCTTTGTTCAGTTTTAACTATTTCAGCTGTTTCTCAACACTACTTTCTTCTCAACCCATGCAGTGAGTCTCCCCGACCCATTGGTTCTGGGTGACTTTCCCATAATCCACCCTTTTTCCTAGACCTCTCCAGTCCTTTTCCTTCACCCCTATTCCTTCCCTTTCAACCCATCTGCCTGAAGAAGGAGCAACTGACTCCGAAAGCTGGCCAATTACAACCGTCTGTTATGTTTGTGTTCTGCCACCGCTTGGTGAGTAGATATTTTATCTATCAAATTAAATTATTTTGTTTATTTTCCAAGCAGTGTATAAGTCTGCTTGAGAAGTATTCAGAAGAAACACTGCTGAATTTGAAGTCACCATCAACAGTATAGCAGGTGGTGGCAAAATCTGCATAGTGGCAGACAATGTGTTTGAAGAAATAGAAGAGGCCCATGATGATAAGGAAAATCCAGAAGTGTCCTTTTTGACTCCAACCAATGCTTATTCAGAAGTAACAGAAATTTTGCTGTCATATATTTTCTTTTACAACTTTCACAAAGTTTCCTGGAATCAGGGAGCACTGACCAGAAAAACAACAAGTAGGCATCATCAGCTGATGGTTCCCAATGTCTCTTGCCCCCCTTCTTGCAGCAGTGTACCATAGGTCTCTAGAAGAGCATAGCATTAAAAGGATAGGAAAAGGGCACAGGTCATGGTCGTTTTCAAGAAGGGACGTCGAACAGATGTGCAGAACTATAGACCTATATCTCTAACGTCGATCAGTTGTAGAATTTTGGAACATGACACACAAAAAAGAGGAACATGAGGCAGTTCCACACTCCGCATAGGAGGCCAAAGTAGGTGGCAATGGCCTTGCATGTGGCACAAACATGCCAAACTCATTGCGGACAATCTCCAATAATTATCAAGGATGGAACGAGGTATCGCTTTCCTTCCACCATTAAAACAGTTTCAATATATTAGTTATATTTTGGATGCAGCAATCTATGACCCAAAACATGTCACACGTAAAATGGCCACTGACTACTTTCTACACTGCAAACTTTTGAAAATATGCCCCTTGGTTAACTTACTTGTGAAGTATCACAGTAAGCGCACAAACAAAAAACAGTTCTTTTTTTATGCAAGAAGTAAGACCTTTACTGAGAAGCTGCACAGAGAGACAGATGTGCTTTTGCTCCATTTACATAAAACATCTCTCACCTCGCCCATCCTGAGGCACATCTGATGATTCGAAATTGTTGCATGTAGCAAACAGCACTTCCAGCTGTTCCAGACATTACAACAGAAATACACGGTGCCATATCGCTGCCATCACAGCAGTTACATTGCTTCAAATACTTTTCTATGTGCTCCTCCAATGCAGGTTGTTTCTGCATCATATTGCAAGCTGCATCATGTATTGTAGAGACGTAGGAAACCTACTTCATATGTGTGTATGTTTAAGTTAACTCCTTTAATGGAAACAAGCAAACAATCATTGAGACCTGATGAAGACTGCCATAAGAGGCCATAATGGCGCTGTTTGCAACACAATAGCCATCAATTCTGACTGCCTTGCCTTTGTGAGGTTCCTTTCATTGTTCCGTTCATCGATAGTACTCCTCTTCTTGTTGATGCCAAATTCTTTCAACATTAGCATCTACATCTATACCTACATTGATACTCTCTGCAAACCACCAAAAAGTGCATGGCAGAAGGTATGTCCGTACCAGTTATTAGGATTTCTTCCTGTTCCATGTACGGAATGCGAAAAAAATGATTGTTTTGATGCCTTTGAGTGTACTGTAATTATTCTAATCTTGTTCTTACAATTCCTATGTGAGCAATACTCATCAAGAGTCTGCCAGCTCAGTTCCTTCACTATCTCTGTGACTCTCTCCCATGGATCAAGCAAACCTGTAACCATTCCTGCTGTCCTTCTCTGCATATGTTCAATATCCCCTGTTGGTCTTGTTTGGTACTGGTTCCACATACTTGAGCAATATTCTAGAACCAGACATATGAGTGATTTGTAAACAGTCTCCTTAGTAGACTGATTGCACTTCCCATATATTCCATGAATAAACCAAGGTGTACCATCTACTTTACTGCAACTGGACCTGTGTGATCATTCCATTTCATATACCTACAAAATGTTTTCATTAATATTATAGTCACAGGACACTACCTTTTTTCACTTTGTGAAGTGCACAATTTCACATTTCTGGCCATTTTATGCAAATTACCAAATTTTGCAGCATTTTCAAATCTTATCAATATCTGACTGAATATTTATGTAGCTTTTTTCAGACAGTCCTTCATTAAAAATAGCTGCATCATCTGCAAAAAGTCTGAGATTATCATTAATATTTTCTAAAAGGTCATCAATATACAATATGTACAGCAAGGGTCCCAACACACTTCCCTGGGGTACACCTGAAGTTACTTCTACATTTGATGATCGGTTTGGTGACGTTCGTTAAGGACAATGAGTTAAAATGGCACTGTCAGTTTATCATACCTTTTGTCAAAAGGTACTACTGAACTACAGTAATGAAATAATGGCACAGGATTTGAATAAAACTTCAACTTCCATGAATGCTTCAATCTTTGATGGCATTCCCTACTTGTGAATTACTGTTCAATATCCTTCCAAAATGCGATCATAAAATACAGTACCATACATTTCTTGGCTTTCTTCAGAATACTTTCTCTGACTGAGATGTCACGATCAACCAGGCCTGAAGACTCCAAATTAACTACAGGTTCGTGCCATAAAACAAGGCACCATGAAACTTGCTGTAGAGGACAGTCCTGCTAACAATACATTGTCACACCTCACAGAACAATACATTGTCACACCTCACAGAGGTTACATTTGTTGTCATATTGATTGAGATGTAGAACAGTGCCATTTCTGCACATTTCTCAGATACTTTTGCAAGAAGAGTCAATGGCAACATAAATAACATATGTACCACTGTTCCTACCGTTTTCAAGTGTTTTCAGGTGGTGTTAATAAGCAGAAAGTTACTTCAATTTTTTTAAAAGATATATGTTTCAGTATCTCAGTTGATAGAACAGTCAAAAAGTATAAACCACACAATATGTACAGGAGGCACACGCTTAGTATTCAGGGATGCGACAGTACCAGTGAACATGGGCTCCAAAATGCATAACCTTAAAAGCTATGAGCACCACTTCATCTTTGATACTGAGACACAAATCTCTTTTGTTGCAAGCTCTTTGCTTTACGAATTTGGGAGGATGCAGTATGGAACAAAAAAAGAAAAAATTGTCCAGTGAACATGGACTCTAAAATGCATAACTTACGAGCTACGAGCACCTGGTCACTCAAAGAGATGTATCTCCCAGTAGCAAAGATAAACAAGCATTCGTAGCTCTTCAGTTATGCACAGCTCACATTTACTAGACCTTTTTGCTTTGAATGATCATACCTGGCATTTCCCTGACTAAAGACTATTCCTCCTGGGACACATTCTACATAAAACAGAAAAATAGCTGCTTTGGAAACAGCCAGTTCTCATCCTTCTATACTAATCAGCTGCTGTGTTTGTGTTAATCCCCAAACAATGCATTGGTATAGCTTTACACAGACCACTATCAGCTGCGTACACAGGTTGTTCCCAAAATATTTGTTCAAATTAATACAGGTGGTGCAGAACACCAAAATGAATATATTTCGATAAGGAACATATGGTCTCCAAAATTAACTTGTATGTCAGGGAACATTTTGTGAGTGCTGACACCAATTGTGACGATGCTGCTGACTGGGAATCCGTGCTGACATTCAAAACCCACTCCGTGTACACAATTCACACATTTGGGCACACGTGAATGTACGAGGCACTCGACCCCCACACTCTTTGTCAGTGATTCAGTGTTAGTGTGCGGTCGCATTCTCGCAAAGAGGTCGATCACGCCGTAAATTCTTACATTCCACCTCAACGGAAAGAGGTATATCTTCGTGGAACGTGCATTGCCAGAACTGCTGGAGGATGGACCTTTTGACATTAGACAAAGGATATACTTTCAGCAAGATTAGACACCGGCCCATTTCGGCACTGCTGTGAGGACTCATCTGAGAACTACCTTTGGGGATTGACGGATTGGCCTAGACACTCAGGTTGCCTGACCTCATGTGTCTGGATTTCTTCCTGGGGTGGGGGTGGGGGTGGGGGGTGGTGGTGGTGGTTGTGGGGATGTTTAAGGGGGACTAAACAGCTAAGGTCATCAGTCCCCCATTCCAAAAACAAGCGAGACAAAGTCGCAGAGCAGATAAAACCCCAAGGGGAAGGAGACTCCCCCCCCAGGTGCTAAAGAACACAAATTAGGCAACGAACACTACAGAAAAGAAGAGTACAGACGAACACCAGACAGAAAGAAATAGAAGAAAAGAAGATGGCCGGAGACTGGTTGACTAACCACGACAACAAAAAAGGGAAAGAGTCAACTATCCAACGACACACCAAAACAGCAACAAATATGGAGAGACGCGAGGACAAAAGACACAGAAACGGAAAGGTGCAGGACCCCCCTAAATGGATCCATAAAAAGGACTAGCACGGATAAAATGTAAAACATTGTCAGCCATGGAGGCATCGTCGCATAAAATCAAAGGCAAGGTGCCCGGGAAATTAAAAGACTGCCGAAGGGTGCGCAGTCGGGGACACTCCAGTAAAAGTGGGCGACCGTCAGCCGGGACCCACACCGACACGGGGGGATCCTCCTGACGCAAAAGATGGCCGTGCGTCAGGTATGTATGGCCGATGCGGAGCCGACACAGGATAACAGAGTCCCTGCGAGAAGACCGCGGGGAGGAGCGCCACACATCGGTCGTCTCCTTGACAGCCCGCAGTTTATTAGGCATTGTCAAGCCTCGCCACTCAGCAGACCACATTCCAAGCACCTTACGGCACAACACCAGCTGCTGATCGGGAGCCGTGAGGCCGATCTCCAAAGCTGGGGCGTCGTGCGCCCCTTTGGCCAGCCTGTCAACACGTTCGTTCCCCGGGATGCCAACATGACCTGGCGTCCAAACCAAGACCACCGAACGTCCAGAACGGGCAATGGCGGAAACAGACTCCTGAATAGAGGACACCAGAGGAGAAGAGGGATAGCAGCGGTCGATGGCCTGAAGGCTGCTCAGGGAGTCACTGCAGATGACGATGGACCTACCTGAGCAGAAACGCATATGCTCAAGAGCGCGCAATATGGCCACCAGCTCTGCAGTAAAAATACTGCAGCCAGCCGGCAAGGAGCGCTGCTCAACATGGGCAGCGTGAGCAAAAGCGTAGGCAGTGCGACGATCAACCAGGGAACCATCCGTGTAGACAGGCTCACAGTCCGAAAATGAGGCGAGGAGCGCAAGAAAACGGCGACGGAGGGCCACAGGCGGAACCGAGTCCTTGGGTCCCTGTGCCAAGTCCAGACGGACGGACGGCCGGGACAAACACCAGGGAGGCGTAGGTGCACGGACCCGGAAGGGAGGCAGAAGAGGGAATGACCCCAGTTCCGACAGCAGGGACCGGACGCGGACAGCTATGGAAAGCCCAGACCTAGGTCGCCGTTCGGGCAGATGGAGGACCATGGCAGGGAAAAGCAGGCGACGATTGGGATGGCCTGGCGAGCCATGCACGTGGACAGCATAGTCGGCGAGCAGACGATGGCGGCGAATCCGCAGCGGGGGAACCCCGGCCTCCACCAGTAGACTATCCACGGGGCTAGTGCGAAAAGCGCCAGTGGCAAGACGAACCCCACAGTGGTGTATGGGGTCTAACAACTTCAACACTGAGGGTGACGCAGACCCATAGGCCAGGCTCCCATAATCAAGCTGGGACTGCACAAGGGCTCTGTACAATCGCAGCAGCGTGCAGCGATCTGCACCCCAAGACGTGTGGCTAAGGCAGCGGAGGGCATTGAGGTGCCGCCAGCATTTTTGCTTCAGCTGAGTAACATGAGGAACCCATGTGAGCCGGGCATCAAACACGAGTCCCAAGAAGCGGCAAGTGTCCACCACGTCAAGCAGGTGGCCGTCGAGGTAAAGTTCAGGATGAGGGTGGACCATCCGACGCCTGCAGAAGTGCATAACTCGAGTCTTGGCTGCAGAGAACTGAAAACCATGAGTCAGGGCCCATGATGCTGCCTTGCAAACGGCAACTTGCAGCCTGCGTTCGGCGACTCCCGTAGTCGTGGAGCTAAATGAGATGCAGAAGTCGTCGGCATACAAAGAAGGAGACACCGACGACCCCACGGCTGCAGCCAGACCATTAATGGCGCCAGAAATAAGGAGACGCTCAACACCGAGCCCTGCGGGACCCCATTTTCCTATATATAAGAGGAACTAGAAGCGGCACCGACTTGCACCCGGAAAGAGCGGCGCAATAAAAAGGTTTGAAGAAAAGCCGGGAGCCGACCACGAAGACCCCACTCATGCAACGTGGCGAGGATGTGATGCCTCCATGTGGTGTCATACGGCTTCCGCAGATCGAAAAATACAGCAACGTGATGCTGACGTCGGGCAAAGGCCGTACGGATAGCAGATTCCAGCCGCACCAAATTGTCCGTGGCAGACCGGCCCCGGCGGAAGCCACCCTGGGATGGAGCGAGGAGACCGCGCGACTCAAGGACCCAACACAAACGCCGCCCCACCATACGTTCGAGCAATTTGCTCAAAACGTTGGTGAGGGTAATGGGACGATAGCTGTCCACCGCCAGTGGGTCCGCACCGGGTTTCAAGATGGGGACAATAAGACCCTCTCGCCATTGCGACGGGAACATGCCCTTGCTCCAGATGCAGTTAAAGATGGTGAGGATGTGTCTCTGGCAGTCCCTGGAGAGATGCTTCAGCATCTGTGCGTGGATGCAGTCTGGGCCTGGTGCTGTAGCAGGGCAATCGGCGAGGCAGCGAGGAATTCCCTCTCGCTGAAAGGAGCATTGTATTCTTCAGAACGACGCGTGCGGAACAATAACGGCGTCTGCTCGGCACGCTCCTTGAGAGAGCGAAAGGCGGGGGGATAAGTTGCAGTCGCAGAGCTCTTAGCGAAGTGCACAGCAAGGTGTTCAGCAATGGCGGCAGCGTCCGTGCAGACAGCGCCGGCCAGGGAGATCCCAGGGACACCCGTAGGGGTCTGGGATCCATAAATCCACCAGATCCGGGACCACACAAGCGAGGGGGAGCCACGAGAGCCCAGGGATGAGACGTACCTCTCCCAGCACTCCTGCTTACGCCGTGCAATAAGACGACGGGCAAAGGCACGGAGCCTCTTAAAGGCGATGAGGGTCTCCAGAGACGGGTGCCGCCTATGACACTGGAGAGCCCGCCTACGGTCGTGAATAGCCTCAGCAATCTCCGGCGACCACCAGGGGACAGCCTTCCTCCGAGGGAGGCCAGAAGAACGGGGGATGGAAGCCTCGGCCGCTGAAAGGATGGACGTGGTTAAAACACGGACCACCTCATCAATGTCACCCTGTGGGGGAGAAGCAATGGTTGCAGCGGAAGTAAAAGCCGGCCAGTCAGCCCTGTGGAGAGCCCAGCGGGGCAGGCACCCAGAAGAATGACACTGGGGCAGTGACAAATAGATGGGAAAATGGTCACTACCACACAGGTCAGGATGCACTCTCCAGTGGAGGGATGGGACAAGTCCAGGGCTGCAAATAGAGAGATCGATGGCCGAGAACGAGCCATGGGCCACACTGAAATGCGTGGGAGCACCGGTGTTCAAGAGGCTAAGGTCGAGCTGAGCCAACACATGCTCCACGGCCCGACCGCGGTCATCGGAGACAGTCCCCCCCCATAGAGGGTTGTGGGCATTGAAATCGCCCAGCAGCAAAAAAGGTGGCGGCAGTTGGGCTATCAGAGCAGCCAGGACATGCTGCGCGACAGCACCATCAGGTGGAAGGTAAATACTGCAGACATCAGGTGGAAGGTAAATACTGCAGACGGTAATAGCCTGTGGCGTCCACACCCGAACAGCGACAGCCTCGAAAGCTGTTTGTAGAGGTACAAACTCGCTGTGAAGAGAGTTAAGGACATATATGCAGACGCCACCAGACACCCTTTCATAAGCTGCCCGGTTCTTAAAATAACCCCGATAGCCACGGAGGGCGGGGGTTCGCATTGCTGGAAACCAAGTTTCCTGCAGAGCAATGCAAAGGAAAGGATGACGGCTGATAAGTTGGCGGAGCTCAGCTGGATGGTTGAAGAAACCGCTGCAGTTCCACTGGAGGATGGTATTAGCCATGGATGGGAAAGGCGTGAAGGGACTGGGGAGGCAGATTACGCCTCCGGGGCCCCTGCTGCTACTGAGTCACCACCTGGACAACAGCCAACTGTTGCGTCCGAGGGACTGGCGAGATCCATGTCCTCAGCGAACGCCAGGATCTCCACCTCATCCTCAGACGCAGAGCTTGTAGGAAGCGGTGGAATGGGTGCCACCGCAATGTCGGTAGCCTTGGGGAGTTTCTTCTGCTTCTGCTTCTCGTGCTGCGCCTTGGGTGGTTCAGGCTGGGAGGGCGTCACTGGGTCAGTCTCAGGGACAGACGACGACAGTGTGTCCCGACGACCAGGGCCTGGCGGTTGTTTGAGCCACTTGCGGCTGTCGGCTTTGGAACCGGTCGGAATGTGCGAAGGGAGGTCCCCGAGGGACCCCTTCCTTACGAGAGTAGCCGAAGAAGTCTTACGCTTCTCCGGCTGGGAAGGGGGGACTGATGTCCCCGATGGTTGGGGGGGGGGGGGGGGGGTGTTGCTCCTGAAGTAGATGGAGCAGGAGCAACAGGAGGTTTAGTGCCCCCCACCATCAAGGGGGCAGGTGTGGGACTTCGACTCTGAGAGCTGACTGGAGCGGATGGAATTGTAGAAGGAGTGACAGTTGCAGCATAAGAAGCTGTCATGCGCACTGGATGAAGCCGATCATATTTCCGCTTCGCCTCAGTGTATGTCAGGCGGCCGAGAGTCTTGATTTCCATGATCTTCCGCTCCTTCTGCAGAATCGGACAGTCTGGCGAGCACGGCGGATGGTGCGCACCACAGTTCACACAGATTGGAGGCGGCGCACAGGGATGATCAGGATGGGATGGTCGACCGCAATCGCGACAGACGAGGTCGGAAGCACAGCGTGAAGACATGTGGCCGAACTTCCAACACTTGAAGCACCGCATCGGGGGAGGGATATACGGCTTGACATCACAACGGTACACCATCACCTTGACCTTCTCAGGTAACGTGTCACCCTCAAAGGCCAAGATGAAGGCACCGGTGGCAACTTGACGATCCCTCGGACCCCGGTGGACGCGCCGGACGAAATGGACACCGCGGCGCTCCAAGTTGGCGCGCAGCTCGTCATCGGACTGTAAAAGGAGATCCCTGTGGAAGATAATGCCCTGGACCATATTCAGATTTTTATGGGGCGTGATAGTGACGGAGACATCCCCCAGCTTAGTACAAGCGAGCAAGGCCCGCAACTGGGCGGAGGATGCCGTTTTTATCAACACCGATCCGGACCGCATCTTGGACAAGCCCTCCACCTCCCCAAACTTGTCCTCTAAATGCTCTACAAAGAACTGAGGCTTCACGGACATAAAAGATGCCCCATCAGCTCTGGTACAGACAAGATATCTGGGCGAATACGTCTCACTTTCATGCAATGCCTTTCGTTCCTCCCATGGTGTGGCGAGGGAGGGGAACGATTTGGGGTCATACACACTAGCCTTAAAGTGAGCTTTGGAACGCTTAGAGACTGCTGGCAGCTGGCCGCCAGCGAGAGATGATGTACCACGGTTCATTGCGGGTCATCCGCCCTGATGCCACCTACTCCGACCAAGGGCCCTCCCCACGGGCGCCACCCAGCCACAGCAATAGCCACCTGGCAGGATGGCCATTGCCGGGAGTCCCGATGCCCCAGGGAGATGGGCATCTACTCCTTGGCATACGTGGGGAGTTAACGGCGCAGGCATCAGTAGAGCGATCCCTGTGTTGTCAGGGGGCTACAACCAAGAGGGTACATGGCGGCCCCACCACAACGGACTGGCTACCGTGCTGGATGTTAGGTGACATGTGGTCCATGGGCGTCGTCAGTGCAGAAAATGGCCCTGCACAGTGCTTGGCAGAAAGTGCACGCAGGAGCGCATCCATGCCCAAGCGATGGAGAGCGGGCAAGACTGCAATGCAACGACGAATAAGATGGCGAAAGTTCTCAACACAACACGGACACAATGCACCAAGTAAGGCGCCCTTCCCCAATCGGCTCGCTCTTCGGAAAAATTTGGAGATATGGAGGTCAAACCCGACAGGGGACCATCACATAAGGCTGAAACGTTTGAGACTCCTTTTAGTCGCCTCTTACGACAGGCAGGAATACCGCAGGCCTATTCTAACCCCCGAACCCGCAGGGGGTGGCGGGGGGGAGGAGTATTAAGCCCACTGGTGTATAAAACATTGTGTAAACAGTAGAAGACCTCATCACCACAATTGTCGTCAAACAGTTCCACTGTGGATGTGACAGGAATCTTGAACCGGGCACGACACTTGACAGTCAGATGACATACTGCACACAAACAGGCCAGTGGTCACACATTCAAGCAGTTCCTGTGAATGCCACCACTGTAATCAGCATGTGAAACTAAGATCTGTATAAATCATCCCTAGCATCAGGAATTGTGGTCAGAGTCACATGCACCACAACTAAATATATTCATTTTGATATTCTCTATCTTTGTATTAATTTGAATGAATAGTTTGGCAACATCCCACACACTGGCAAAGTCAGTGCCACAATAAAAAAGTATTTGACTTGTGCAGAATGTAAATTGCTAAATCGAGGTAGTGTGGTAAACTGTAGAACCAGTGGCTGATGAGATACTCTACTGCTTTCCTTTTGCACCCTTAGGAGTTTTCAATTTCCTGCCTGATGTTCACAGCAATTTGTTACAGTTGTTGCACTAGATTATAAAACTCCATCCTGAATAATAGAGAGAAATGCATAATCTAAATGGAAGCTCTTTCTTCATCTAGTATTGCGGTTGTGTATTGATGAGTTGACTATAAGTTCACTCTTATTAACCACAACTAGCTTTATGGAGTACAAGTACTGGCATTGGAA
Source organism: Schistocerca serialis cubense (assembly GCF_023864345.2). Classification (NCBI taxonomy): domain Eukaryota; kingdom Metazoa; phylum Arthropoda; class Insecta; order Orthoptera; family Acrididae; genus Schistocerca; species Schistocerca serialis. The sequence goes on from NC_064649.1 coordinate 91,631,449, forward strand.
GAGTAAAAGCCCTTGATCCCTGATAACGCTGCTGCAAGATGTTTGGTTAACAATTTTGTACAATATTGTTATTGCACTCAGAATAAGCACATTTTTGTCATTGTTGAACTGATCCCGGGTGTCTTAACATTTGGGTGAATTTTACAACAATTTACACACGGATCCAGACATTGTAGTGTACAAAAATGTATTTTCGTTGACCTTATAAAGCCTTATTTACACCAACAGTTCATATCTCGGTTAACTTTTGCAAAAAAATACATACATTTGTCATATCTTTAAGGACACAAGAATAAGAACATGGCAATGTTGCTCACATGACAGTGTTTCAGGAGATATTGTCACAAACAAAAACAACAATAGCTACAAAGCTTTATTTATCAGGACTATGGTAACAAGTAATGTAATACACTAATCAGTTCGTTGACACAAGACACATTTGCACACTCGAGGTCAACAAAATGCTCTGGAAGCCAACGAAGATGGCATGCGATGCAACAAACATCAAACACATGTTCACACTATTCTGTTTAAATACAGTCTCAGTCTGGTTCAACATGTTGAAAGTAAAGTGCTTCACCAACATCAAGTTGCAAGGTTTCATTTGCGATTTTGGAGAGAAGTTCTTCAGCACTCACAGGGAAATAATGTGCACTGTATGCGGAGTTAAAATTTAGAGCAGAAAAGCACGTTAATGTGCAGCAACACTGTAGTACCACCAACCACAGCAGCTGTGTGAAGAGAAGTGCTGAAAATGACAGCAGAGAAATGCTGTTATTTATTCTTGAAAAAGTACACAACATAACCAGTTCCAGATGAATCTACACTGAGAAAGAACTATTTATCCGTGTGCTACAAGAAGGTGCTCAACAAAACATAAATTAGTGTTCTGATCAAAAGGTCTGGGTGTCCATATAAATGAAACCACCAAGATGGGTGGGAATTATGTTGCAAATGTTGTTTCTGCTGGACATTCTGTGATGTGCAAAATTAGTGACATTCCTGGAAATGCCACAACATTTGAAGATAATGAACTAAAGCTGGTCAGCAATGACATTGCCGTCTTCAAATACACTCATGTGACATCCTGTGATGTATAAAGCTTTCTCAGCAACAACTGTAGATCTTCAAAAATGGAAAACCTGAAAATGCGCCTTGTGATCCAGTGCAACTCTGCAGAGGCAGGAGCTTGACATGCCATGTTCACTAATTTGGAATACTTTAAACAAATGGTGTTCAGTAGTTAAAACATGATTTTATTGTTCAGAGTGGTACTACTGTTTTCCTTGTACTCCGTACTTTTTTCATAAACATGCAGATATTTGAAAAATAAGTGCTTGTTAGTTTCAAAAACTGCAAAAAGTAAGTACTGTACTCTCAATTTGTTCAAACGTTAATTTTGTATTTCACGGTGTATAAATAAATAAATCTACCCCCCCATGAACCATGGACCTTGCCGTTGGTGGGGAGGCTTGCGTGCCTCAGCGATACAGATGGCCGTACCGTAGGTGCAACCACAACGGAGGGGTATCTGTTGAGAGGCCAGACAAACATGTGGTTCCTGAAGAGGGGCAGCAGCCTTTTCAGTAGTTGCAGGGGCAACAGTCTGGATGATTGACTGATCTGGCCTTGTAACATTAACCAAAACGGCCTTGCTGTGCTGGTACTGCGAACGGCTGAAAGCAAGGGGAAACTACAGCCGTAATTTCTCCCGAGGACATGCAGCTTTACTGTATGATTAAATGATGATGGCGTCCTCTTGGGTAAAATATTCCGGAGGTAAAATAGTCCCCCATTCGGATCTCCGGGCGGGGACTACTCAAGAGGACGTCGTTATCAGGAGAAAGAAAACTGGCATTCTACGGATCGGAGCGTGGAATGTCAGATCCCTTAATCGGGCAGGAAGGTTAGAAAATTTAAAAAGGGAAATGGATAGGTTAAAGTTAGATATAGTGGGAATTAGTGAAGTTCGGTGGCAGGAGGAACAAGACTTTTGGTCAGGTGATTACAGGGTTATAAATACAAAATCAAATAGGGGTAATGCAGGAGTAAGTTTAATAATGAATAAAAAAAATAGGAGTACGGGTTAGCTACTACAAACAGCATAGCGAGCGCATTATTGTGGCCAAGATAGACACAAAGCCCATGCCTACTACAGTAGTACAAGTTTATATGCCAACTAGCTCTGCAGATGATGAAGAAATTGATGAAATGTATGACGAGATAAAAGAAATTATTCAGGTAGTGAAGGGAGACGAAAATTTAATAGTCATGGGTGACTGGAATTCGTCAGTAGGAAAAGGGAGAGAAGGAAACATAGTAGGTGAATATGGATTGGGAGGAAGAAATGAAAGAGGAAGCCGCCTTGTAGAATTTTGCACAGAGCATAACTTAATCATAGCTAACACTTGGTTCAAGAATCATGAAAGAAAGTTGTATACCTGGAAGAATCCTGGAGATACTAAAAGGTATCAGATAGATTACATAATGGTAAGACAGAGATTTAGGAACCAGGTTTTAAATTGTAATTGACATTTCCAGGGGCAGATGTGAATTCTGACCACAATCTATTGGTTATGAACTGCAGATTGAAACTGAAGAAACTGCAAAAAGGCGGGAATTTAAGGAGATGGGACATGGATAAACTGAAAGAACCAGAGGTTGTAGAGAGTTTCAGGGAGAGCATAAGGGAACAACTGACAGGAATGGGGGAAAGAAATACAGTAGAAGAAGAATGGGTAGCTCTGAGGGATGAAGTAGTGAAGGCAGCAGAGGATCAAGTAGGTAAAAAGACGAGGGCTAGTAGAAATCCTTGGGTAACAGAAGAAATATTGAATTTAATTGATGAAAGGAGAAAATATAAAAATGCAGTAAATGAAGCAGGCAAAAAGGAATACAAACGCCTCAAAAATGAGATCGACAGGAAGTGCAAAATGGCTAAGCAGGGATGGCTAGAGGACAAATGTAAGGATGTAGAGGCTTATCTCACTAGGGGTAAGATAGATACTGCCTACAGGAAAATTAAAGAGACCTTTGGAGAGAAGAGAATCACTTGTATGAATATCAAGAGCTCAGATGGCAACCCAGTTCTAAGCAAAGAAGGGAAGGCAGAAAGGTGGAAGGAGTATATAGAGGGTTTATACAAGGGCGATGTACTTGAGGACAATATGATGGAAATGGAAGAGGATGTAGATGAAGATGAAATGGGAGATACGATACTGCGTGAAGAGTTTGACAGAGCACTGAAAGACCTGAGTCGAAACAAGGCCCCGGGAGTAGACAACATTCCATTAGAACTACTGATGGCCTTGGGAGAGCCAGTCATGACAAAACTCTACCATCTGGTGAGCAAGATGTATGAGACAGGCGAAATACCCACAGACTTCAAGAAGAATATAATAATTCCAATCCCAAAGAAAGCAGGTGTTGACAGATGTGAAAATTACCGAACTATCAGTTTAATAAGTCACAGCTGCAAAATACTAACGCGAATTCTTTACAGACGAATGGAAAAACTGGTAGAAGCGGACCTCGGGGAAGATCAGTTTGGATTCCGTAGAAATGTTGGAACACGTGAGGCAATACTAACCTTACGACTTATCTTAGAAGAAAGATTAAGAAAAGGCAAACCTACGTTTCTAGCATTTGTAGACTTAGAGAAAGCTTTTGACAACGTTAACTGGAATACTCTCTTTCAAATTCTGAAGGTGGCAGGGGTAAAATACAGGGAGCGAAAAGCTATTTACAATTTGTACAGAAACCAGATGGCAGTTATAAGAGTCGAGGGGCATGAAAGGGAAGCAGTGGTTGGGAAAGGAGTGAGACAGGGTTGCAGCCTCTCCCCGATGTTATTCAATCTCTATACTGAGCAAGCAGTAAAGGAAACAAAAGAAAAATTTGGAGTAGGTATTAAAATTCATGGAGAAGAAGTAAAAACTTTGAGGTTCGCCGATGACATTGTAATTCTGTCAGAGACAGCAAAGGACTTGGAAGAGCAGTTGAACAGAATGGACAGTGTCTTGAAAGGAGGATATAAGATGAACATCAACAAAAGCAAAACGAGGATAATGGAATGTAGTCAAATTAAATCGGGTGATGCTGAGGGGATTAGATTAGGAAATGAGACACTTAAAGTAGTAAAGGAGTTTTGCTATTTAGGGAGTAAAATAACTGATGATGGTCGAAGTAGAGAGGATATAAAATGTAGACTGCCAATGGCAAGGAAATCGTTTCTGAAGAAGAGAAATTTGTTAACATCGAGTATAGATTTAAGTGTCAGGAAGTCCTTTCTGAAAGTATTTGTATGGAGTGTAGCCACGTATGGAAGTGAAACATGGACGATAACCAGTTTGGACAAGAAGAGAATAGAAGCTTTCAAAATGTGGTGCTACAGAAGAATGCTGAAGATAAGGTGGGTAGATCACGTAACTAATGAGGAGGTATTGAACAGGATTGGGGAGAAGAGAAGTTTGTGGCACAACTTGACTAGAAGAAGGGATCGGTTGGTAGGACATGTTTTGAGGCATCAAGGGATCACAAATTTAGCATTGGAGGGCAGCGTGGAGGGTAAAATTGTAGGGGGAGACCAAGAGATCAATACACTAAGCAGATTCAGAAGGATGTAGGTTGCAGTAGGTACTGGTTGATGAAGAAGCTTGAACAGGATAGAGTAGCATGGAGAGCTGCATCAAACCAGTCTCAGGACTGAAGACCACAACAACACCAACAACAAATAAATCTACAAGAATTAATCAAATAAACTTTTATAAAGTCATTTTTATTTTAAGGTTAACAATGTAGGAAAGCATACAATGCTACTTATCATAAAGAAGACACATTAAATTACAGTCAGGTACAACGTAAGCTTTCGGCCACAGTCTTCATCACACACCATTCATACACACTACACACAAGCAAGCACACCTCATGCACACGACTGTCCTCTCTGGCAGCTCAGGCCGGAATGTTTAACTGTGCCTGTCTGCAACTTAACGTGTCTTATTTATGGTAAGTATTAATCTATCTTTTCCTGCATTGTTGGCATTCCTACCTGGAGTTTCCATTGTTTTTTTTTAAGGTCATATTTATATAAGTTTTAGATCATAAATGCTTTGATACTTCACTGCTTTTTAGGTCATTAAAATTCAAGCCACAGTACTGAATGAAAGTATGGAAAAGGTGTTATCAATCTTGTCTGCTTGCCAACACAGTGAGATCAAACAATGGAAAATCCAGGACGGAATGTAACAATATTATGGTGAGTAGCAACTTTCCTTTCCATAATACTGTCAACACAATGAGAGAGATTTATGACTGTGAAGCAGACAGAACTGATTTTTTTTTTTATTAACTTATCCACAGTCTGGTGCTGCCACAGTTTATTAACCATCTGGAAGTGCAGGAGCTTCAAATATGGAGCCACATCCAGTGTATGCCAACTAACTTCTACTTCTAGTGTCTTTAAACCATTTGTGACTTATTTGGAGTTACAGAAATTTATTTCTGTAAGGTTAAGTGTGAAGCTGTTAGCTATGAATCAGTGGTTACCTGCTCCATTATTATCCTGGCTTTGTGTGGCATAGTCAGCACTTTTGAATGAGTCCTCCAATGTCCCTGGAAAAACATTTATGTTGACCAACAACAGGAGCAGGCCAAGCACTGAACCTTGCAACATGCCATCTTTAATAGGTCTCCACTCTGAATTCGAATCTTATTCCTGTCATACATCACTTGCCACTGTGACACTCTGTATTCTATTTTTAAGACTCAGGGACTGGACAAAAAATAGAAATATCAAAAAAAAAAAAAACACAACACATTACCATTCCTAATACAGAGCAGGGAACCCACTGACATTTAAAACAGCTTCCTGTCATCTTAAAATGGATAAATACCAGTTCTGTATGGTTTTCAAAGGAATCTTATACTAGTCTTCTTGCAAAATAGTTACACATTTCCCCCATACTAGACCACAAAAGTTCAATAATACTGAGATCTGGAGACAGTTGTGGCCAGGGGAGATACAATTCAGCCTCACAAAACCCTTAATGATGCAAGCTATGAGAACGTGCCATGTCATCTCGCAATGCAGCATCACCATTAGGGAACGAACATTGTACCATGGGATGGTTCTGATCAGCCAAAGGGTCACACAATCCTTGGGAGTAATGCGATCTTGCAGAGTGATCATGAGGCCCATGCAGTACCGTGATACGGCTGCCGAAATCAAAACCAAACCCCAGCCATATTTCACTCTTGGGATCAAAACGCGGACAGAAGTTGGAAACTGTGTGAAATAAGACTCATTTGACAAATAGAGTTCCTTCCATTGCTCCACAGTCCATGTTTTATCATTTTGGGACGATGTTTCCCTGTTATGATCATATGCAGCACTGACGAGTGGTTTTAATATTCCAGCTTGGCCTGCAATTCACTGCTTATGGAGCTTGCTTTGCATTGTTTTGGTGCTGATGGGGTTCACGAGTGGGATGTTCAGTTCTGCAGCGACTTCTGTTTAATGATCGTCCATTACGATCACGCAACACACACTTCTGTCTGCCTTGTGGCTTAGCAGGTGATGTTTTTTCCTTGTATGCTGTATGAATCTTTGACACACTAAAAAATTTGGATAGTTTTGTTTACAGAAGCATCCACCATACAAACGCCAACAGTTTGCCCACATTCGAATTCACTTAGCTCTAACAAAATGCACTCACAGCTACACAGAACACTGTTGTGACGATGATTTGCACTTATAACATATTGAGGACATTGGCCTGGTGCCATTTGTGGTCAAATATAAAGCACAGCCTGCAGGCTTTGCTAGCTTTTGCATTTATGTTCAAGTATACATTTCTCGAGGTGTTTCCATATTTTTGTCCAACTTCTGTAGGACTCTATAGATGTGACAGGAAGGTCTTTAATGTCATAGCATTTTAGTTTACCTACTAGAATTTTATGATGTACACAGTCAAAAGTCTTGACAAGATCACTTGTTGAGTTCTACTTGAACTGAATATGTGAGATCACATGAGAAATTTGGCAGTAATCCCCCTCAGTGTAGTGAAGCAACTTAAGGCACATAAGAAAGGCAAATATTTCAGTGAAGATTGTATATCAAATGGGTTTTCAAAGTAAACTGACAAAACCTCCATTTTCAAAAACTGTATACAACTGCCTGCTCCACCGAAGATCCAAACCTAAAGACTGGAAAGTTGCACACCAACAACAACAATACAAAGGAAGGAAATAGACGTATCAATAACATCAATTTGTAATAGGATTCTGGAACATATGCTGTGTTCCAACACTGCAAGATACCTTAAAGGAAGGAAGGAACATTAGAATTTAATGTCCCGTCGACAGCAAGATCATTGGGGGCAGCAGGAAATCAAATAAATGCTAAATGTGGATGGCCGGACAGAGATTTGAACCAGAACGTGAATCCAGTGTGCTAATCGCTGTGCCACATCGCTTTATGAAATACCTCAAAGAAAGTGATCCATTGACACACAGCCAGCACAGATGCAGAAAGGATCACCATTGTGAAAGAAACTAGCCCTTTATGTACATGAAGTAGGGATTGTTATCAACAAGGGATCTCAAGTTGATTCCATAGTTCTAGATTTACAGAAGGCTTTTCATACTGTTCTTATAATCCACTTGCATTCCCGTGGACTACCGTTTCAATTCTGTAAATGGATTCATGATTTTCTGTAAGAAAGGTCACAGCTCTTAATAACTGGTTGTATGTCATCTAGTAAAACCAAACTGATATCTTGGGTTACCCAAAGGATCATTATAGGCCCTCTGTGCTTCTTAATACATAAAAGTGATTTAGATGGCAATCTGAGTGGCTAGCTCAGTAGGTACGGGGAGATGAAAAGCTTGCACAGGATAGAGTAGCATGGAGAGCTGCATCAAACCAGTCTCAGGACTGAAGACCACAACGACAACAATATTTGATTGTTCTCTAGCATTTAGAAACCATCTTCAAAAGTGGATAAATAATTAAAATGAGAAACAGTATTATCAGAAAGTTGGCCAGAACAAGCTGGGAGCAAAAGCAGGCAGTTTGTTTACAGTTCCACAACTAACTGTGTATTCTCTTGCCGAACACCACACTCCTGTACGAGCTAGAAACAGTTGTGTCACCAGATCTATATGTACTCCCAGTTCAGTTTTACAGAGACTACTCTTCAGCACTGGCTCCTCACTTATCTTGCATATATGCAGAATGTTTTACCCAATGAGAAGATTGGAAAAAAGCACACATTAATCATCTATATAAGAAGGTTAAAAGAAAGGACCCGCAAAATTACAGATCAATATCCTGAACATTGTTAAGCTGTGAAATTCTTGAGCATGTTCTAAGTTTGAATATAAAAATTTCCTTGAGACAGAAAGTAGCAGCCCACAAATCAGCACAGATTTAGAAAGCACTGCTTGTGCGAAACTCAGCTTGCTCTTTTCTCGCGTGATATCCTATGAACCATGGATGAAGGGCACCAAGTAGAGTCCATACTTCTACATTTCTGGAAAGCATTTGACACAATACCACTATTAAAAAAGACTGCTGACAAAGATCTGAGCATATGGGGTAAGTTTCTCGATATGACAGAGGCTCAAAGATTTCTTAAGTAATAGAACCCAGTAGACTGTCCCCGACAGTGGGTGCTCATCAGAGACAAGGGTATCGTCAGGAGTGCCCCAGGAAGTGTGATAGGACCACTCTTGTTCTCAATGTACATAAATGACCTGACAACAGAGCTTGAACAACTATGGGAATTGTTTGTTGATGATGCAGTATTGTATGGGAAAGTGTCACTGTTGAGTAACAAATGATACAGGATGACAGACAGAATTTCTATTTGGTGCGATGAATGGCAGCTTGCTCTAAATGTGAAAAGAATGTAGATTAAAGCAGATGAATTGGAAAAACAATCCTTTAATGTTTATTATAGTACTAAGTTACAGTGCACGTGCATGCGGTGTTGACAGCTTTTGTTTTGCATGCTGTAGTTTCCGTTGTTCATAGCCAACTGAGTGATAGTATAGAGTACCAAATGAAAATCGCTGAATCTAATGACTTGCTTCAACGGAAAATATGAATTGATGACTTTGTTATTGACAGGGACAGCACAAGTTGATTGTTAATTATCTGGCTATTATTGATTATAAAGCTGGTTACTGGTTTTCTTATGTATTTGTTGTATTGTGTATTTCTCAGATTATGACAGGATTTCTTGGGATATTGTTTCATATCCTAATGTTAAAGCTTGGTTATGAGTTGGCAGTGCCAACGAATGTGACTGGAGGAAAACTGGCTGTGGTAATGGACTGATCTGTAGCATAGACCAAGATCGAGGTCAGGTTAAATGTGCCAGTTTGGTTGTAAGTTGGTGAAGTCAACTAACATGAATGCAATAAAACTGGTTGTTATGAAGGAGTGATTTGTAGTGTAGTCCCAGGTATAGGTTAGATTGAAATGTTACAGTCTGGTTGTCAGTTGGCAATGAATATGGCTGGAGGAAAACTGACTATGGTGACGGACTGAACTATAGTGCAGCCCAATGATTGTTTCAAACACTTTGAGGGGTAGTTTCGAAAGGTCTCAATGCTTGAGGTTGAGGTTGCACAGGAACATCAACATCTACTCCCGTTTTCCCACAATCTTTCTGTGTTCACTCTGGTCCAGTCCTTGCCCCTTTTCTCAACACATTCCTCCACACCTTTCAGCCAATTATCCCTCAGTCTTCCTCTTGGTCATTTCCTTTGAATCTCCACTTCATATATCTTTTTTGGAATCCTCTTGTTTTGATTTCTCTTTAAGTGCCCATCCCATCTCAGCTTTGATGTTCATAACGTGCTCTGCAAGTGTTCTTCTTTCACTATTTCCCTTGCCCTTTCATTCCTGATTGTATCTTTCCTCGCTACTCCTACTCCTCAGAACTTCATTTCACATGCTTGTAATCTACTTACATCTCTTTTCTTCATTACCTATGTTTCAGATGCATAAGTCTGTACTGGGGTGTAGTAACATCTATATATTACTTCTCTGCTTTGTCGTGGGACCTCTTTGTTCCAAACCTGGCTCCTAACACTTCACAAGAACGCTTCTGCCTGTCTGCCAGCCACATTTACTGATCTCTTTCTCATTTCTTCCATTTTCCTCTATCACATTCCCAAGAACTTGAAACTTTCCACCTTCTTCAATTGTTAATCTCCAATCCTTATTCCGCTGTTGGTCTATCTTTGTTTCTAGTTGGAATCTCACATTTGTTTGCATTAAATTTCATTCCATACTGTCTCACGGTTTCTTCCCAAGCATCCAAATATTCCTGAATTTCCTCCTCCCCATTTCCTCAGATCATCAAACCATCCGTGAACATCATTACTTTCATCTTGTCTTCTCTAGTTTTTTCTCCCACCGTAGGCGTTATCTAAAGTATGGAACTCAGAGATGATAACTGAAGAGTGGCAGGAGTCGATTCTGGTCCCAATTTTTAAGAAGGGCGACAAAATGGATTGTAATTATAGAGGGATATCATTATTACCTGTATGTTCCAAAATTTTCTTGAATAGTCTGCTAAGCAGGCTTACACCATATGCAGATAAAATTGTGGGGGTTACCAAGCTGGCTTTCGGAGGAACAGATCAACCATAGACCAAATATTCAGCCTGCGTCAAATTTTGGAAGAGAAATGGGAATACAATAACCAGTTCATAATCTTTTCATACATTTTACAAAAGCATATGATTCAGTATTGCAATCAAAATTGAACAGAATTCTTTTGGAACTTGGAATACCAAAGAAGTATGTTAGACTTATAGAAGCGAGTTTGAAAAACACAAAAGGTAGAGTACACATGGGGAAATTGGAGTCAGAAGAATTTGTAATAAAGAACGGACTTAAGCAGGGAGATGCCCTGTCTCCGCTACTTTTTAATTTAGTCCTATAATATATTGTATGAATGGCAGCAGATAACTCAGAAGGTGTGGAGTTAAATGGAAATATTAAGATATTAGGGTATGCAAATGATCTAAACATCATTAGTGATGGGAAAGAATCTGTAACAGCAAATGTGAATGTAACAGCTAATGTGAATGCATTAATCAAGGCTAGTGAAGATGAAGGTCTAAGGATAAGCAAAGACAAAACTAAATACCTGGTTACTACTACAATGGCAACAGCAGTAGTTCAGGAAATGTCGAGTTGGAGACAAAAGCAGTTTGAAAAAGTGAAAACATTTAAGTATCTAGGCATGGACATCACTTTGAGAAATGAGATTGAATCCGAACGGAAGAAGAGGTTACGGGCAGGAAATGTGTGCTACTTCCCACTGACTAGATTACTTTCATCACAGATATTGTCTAGGAATTTAAAGATTAGAATATACAAAACTATTATTTTACCAATTATGCTGTATGGGTGTGAGACTTGGTCTCTCACTGCACAAAATGAAAAGCCGTTTCGAGTATTTGAAAACAAAATTTTGACGAAAATTTTTGGAGAAAAAAGGTATAACATTAGCGGAGAGTGGCAAAAACTGCGTAACGAAGAGGTTCACGAACTCTATTCAAGCCCTGACATAATCAGTATTATTAAATCACGTAGCTGTGATGGGTGGGTCACGTAGCTCGAATGGACGAGGGCAGGGCAGCACGCAGAGTACTGGTAGAGCACTTAGAGGGAAAACGTCTTGTGGGGAGTCTGAGGCGTAGATGGTGCTGCAGTAATGGACTCCCGAGTCCGGTATGACCAGTGAGTGAGTGAGTGAGTGAGTGAGTGGGTGTTATCTTACTCAAGACCACAATGAAGAGGAGAGGTGACTAAGCACTGCCATGTTTCACACAACTTGTTTGCTGGAACCAATCTGTCTTTCATTTTCCACTTTCCCACAACTCAGACTTCCACAGTATGTCTACTCCACTCAGGTTGTTGTCTATTTTTCCACTCTCTTTTTTCTAGTGCTTCCCAGAGCTTTCTTCTACAGACACAATTAAATGCCTTTTCTATATTGAAAAAGGCTACTGTGAGGTCTTACCCAAATTCATGGTGGTGTTACTGGAGCCACCTCACTACAAATATGAAGCCAAAAGTTGACCTCCCAGGTCTGAAGCCATGCTGTTCCTCTCTCAGTTTGTTCTTGCCCCTTGGTTGCATTCTGCTCTCCAGGATCTTTTTCCATACATTGGCACAGTGTGGTATCATTGTGACTATCCTGTAGTTTCTAATTCCTTCCAACTCCTTTTCTTGAGTATAGGGACAATTAGTGCCTTTTTCTAATCTTCTGGAGTCTTATCATTCCACACGACTCTTGTCACACAACACAGCCACTGTTTCCCAACCTCCCCTGTTGCCTTCACCATTTCAACAGTTAATTCATCCATACCTGGTGCCTTTCGTCCCTTCATCTTGTTTTGTTCAGTGCCACTTCCATTCCCTTCCAAGTCAAGTCCCCCTCTCCCAAGTTAATTCTACCTCATCTCTAAGTCTGTCTGGACTTCATAAGTGCTCAAAGTACTCTTTCCACACTATCTTCAGTGTCTGTTTGTTATTAACTTCTTTTCCATTTTTATCCATCATGCTGCATCCTCTGTCAAACCTCTCCTCATACTTATGACCATTCCATACAGCACTTTCTTACTGCCTCTGCTATCTTTCTACAACACTTTTTTCCATTCTCCCATCCACTTTCTTCTCTATACAGCCAATGTCTTATTTGCCTCTTTCTTCTTTTTCTTATACTCCTCTCTTGCTAACTTGTCTAAAGGTCTTGTTCTTCCTTCCCATTACCTCCTTCACTTTTTCATTCCACTATGGCATCTCTTTCCATTGTTTTTACCACCTGTACTTCCGCATACAGCTACTGCTGCTTCTACCATAGCACTTTTAAATTGTCACCATTTTTTCCTCCTATTTTTGGTTCACCCTTTGCTAACTTTTCCGTTATAATCTACTGGTATTCTTCCTTGACTTCCTTTACCTTCAGGTTCCATGCTCTTGATGATATACCGTAGGGTCAGTATTGCCTCACTTGTTCCGATATTTCTGCAGAATTCAAACTGATCTTCCCCGAGGTCGGCTTCTACTAGTTTTTCAATTTGTCTGTAAAGAATTCGCATTAGTATTTTGCAGCTGTGACTTATTACACTGATAGTTCGGTAATTTTCACATCTGTCAACACTGCTTTCTTTGGGATTGGAATTATTATATTCTTCTTGAAGTCTGGGGGTATTTCGCCTGTCTCATAAATCTTGCTCACCAGATGGTACAGTTTTGTCAGGACTGGCTCTCCCAAGGCTGTCAGTAGTTCTAATGGAATGTTGTCTCCTCCTGGGGCCTTGTTTCGACTCAGGTCTTTCAGTGCTCTGTCAAACTCTTCACGCAGTATTATATCTCCCTTTTCAACTTCATCTACATCCTCTTCCATTTCCATAATATTGTCCTCAAGTAAATCGCCCTCGCATAGACCCTCTATATACTCCTTCCACCTTTCTGCTTTCCCTTCTTTGCTTAGAACTGGGTTTCCATCTGAGCTCTTGATATTCGTACAAGTGGTTCTCCTTTCTCCAAAGGTCTCTTTAATTTTCCTGTTGGCTATATCTATCTTACCCCTAGTGATATAAGCCTCCTCCAGCCATCCCTGCTTAGCCATTTTGCACTTCCTGTCGATATCATTTTTGAGACGTTTGTATTCCTTTTTGCCTGCTTCATTTACTATATTTTTATGTTTTCTTCTTTCATCAATTAAATTCAATATTTCTTCTGTTACCCAAGGATATCTACTAGCCCTCGCCTTTATACCTATTTGATCCTCTGCTGCCTTCACTACTTCATCCCTCAAAGCTACCCATTCTTCTTCTACTGTATTTCTTTCCCCCATTTCTGTCAATTGTTCCCTTATGCTCTCCCTGAAACTCTGTACAACCTCTGGTTTATCAGCTTGTCCAGATCCCATCTCCTTAAATTCCCACCTTTTTGCAGTTTCTTCAGTTTTAATCTACAGTTCATAACCAATAGATTGTGGTCAGAGTCCACATCTGCCCCTGGAAATGTCTTACAATTTAAAACCTGGTTCCTAAATCTCTGTCTTACCATTACATAATCTATCTGAAACCTGTCAGTATCTCCAGGCTTCTTCCATGTATACAACCTTCTTTCATGATGACATTAAAAAAAAGGAAAAATGACCTGCAAGAACTAGGAATAGACATTAATAGCCACACAGATAACCAGCAGTTACACATTCACCTACAGATCACATCCTTAGATGGACTGACCATCTGAAGATAGTATGAATGTCGGAAACGATAATGTTGTTTGTAATTGTAACAGGATTTTTTTTTTTTTTTTCGTATAGATAATTTCAAAAACGAATGGTGGATATTAACTACAACCAGCAGTGTTTCCTGTGCGTCATGGTACAAGATTTACAGCCATTCTTTGGTACAAGATTTACAGTCATTCTTTTTATGACATGAATACAGCAGATCCATTTATTGATAACACAGCACTAGAAATATTTTTTCATAGTTAATTCTCTCTGTTATTGCATATCTCAATTCACACCCCATCTTGAAGAAAGAACAAAAATTGCAGTTTAATATACTCTCAGTGATGAGGTCACTGGAGCACAAGCTCAAACTAGTCAAAGATTGTGAGGGAAATTATCTCTGTCATTTCCCAAGGAATCATCCTGGCATTTGCCTTAAACGATTACGTTAACCCACAGAAAAATCTGTAATGGAATAAACACAGTTCTGGGGCTCCTCCCGTCATCATGTTATCTGTGGGGCACTGACATAAGACAGAAGGAATATGGAAAGACTTTATCATTGTAACAGGTGTTACTTTCAGCTGATTAGAGATTCAGATCAGAAACTGAATAATTGAATAACACAGTCCTCGAGGGAAGGACACCTTCATTCACAGTCAATTGGTTAACTATCATCTGCAGCATAATTTAGCACATCTTGTTCTTTTTACACACAACTATCTGTACCCGGCCACGTATATACTCAAATACACATATACTCAGAATAAGGTACCTACAAACATACCTTTATTAGAATGCAAAATTATGTCACAATTTCAAAGCAATCAGTCAAGAACTATTGAAGATTAACGACTTTGAACATACATACATTTACATTTTTATATACAAGGACTGTAAGGTGACTTTTCAAATTGCGTGGGCAACGTACATTAGATTAGCGAACTTTTTTTGTTATGTTAGTACACATGTCTCGAACATATGTTCACAGTTTCAAGTGTACAGCATACTTCATTTGTTTTTGACAGATAGAAAGGTTAGACATGTTGTAGTGTGCTCAGTAATTTTCGATTACTATAAAAACTGGAGCAAAGAATTTGCATCAAATTTTGTATGAAAAATGGAATCAAGTGCTCTGAAACACTTGAAATATTGACAGTGGCAGTGAGTCTGCTCTAAGTAAGAAAAACGTTTACAAGTGGTACAAGCTCTTCCAAGATGGTCGAGAAGATGCCAATGATGAACGTCACTCTGGACCCCCCAGCACATCAACAACAGATGATAACGTTGAAGCTGTGAAGAAAATTGTTTTGGAAAAGCCTCGAATTACCATAAGAGAAATTGCTGAGGATGTTGACATATTGGTCGGCTTGTGTCATGCAATTTTTTCAGATGTTTTGGGCATGAGACGTGTTTCAGCGAAGTTTGTTCAAAAACTTCTCAATTTTGATGAGAAGAATCGTCCCATGAGCATCGCTCAGGAGCTCATGAATGGCATCAATGACGATCATGATTTGTTCAAAAGGGACATAACTGGTGACGAAACATGGGTTTACGGTTATGATGTTGAAACGAAAGTCAAATCGTCCATGGAAGCAACTCGGAGAGCCGAAACCGAAAAAAGCACACCGAGTTCAATCAAATGTCAAAGTTTTGCTCACTGTTTTGTTGTTGTTGTTTTTTTTTTTCCTCCCAATTACCGTGGTGCAGTGCATCATGAATTTTTGCCTCAAGGTTGTACGGTCAATAAGGAGTATTACCTTGATGTTATGCACCGTTTGCGAGAAGTATTACGCAAAAAACATCCGGAATTGTGGAAAAAACAATTCATGGCTTTTGCATCACAACAATGCACTTGCTCATCCATCATTGCTTGTGAGACATTTTTTAGCCAAAAACAACACTACAATCATGCCTCAGCTACCATAGTCAAATGGCTCTGAGCACTATGGGACTCAACTGCTGAGGTCATTAGTCCCCTAGAACTTAGAACTAGTTAAACCTAACTAACCTAAGGACATCACAAACATCCATGCCTGAGGCAGGATTCGAACCTGCGACCGTAGCGGTCTTGCGGTTCCAGACTGCAGCGCCTTTAACCGCACGGCCACTTCGGCCGGCAGCTACCATAGTCACCAGATCTGGTCTCCTGCAACTTTTTCCTGTTCCCAAGACTGAAGAGACCTATGAAAGGATGAAGATTATCAACAACTGAGGAAATAAAAACTACATGGCTGGAAGTACTCAAGGCTGTACCAAAAAGTGCTCATGAGAAGTGCTTCGAGGAATGGAAGAAGCGTTGGCACAAGTGTGCTGTATCTGAGGGAGATTACTTTTAAGGGGGCAACATGAATATTGATGAATAAATAAATATTTTTCATCAAAATATAAAGTCATGTAATTTTTGAACACAGCTCATATTTAAATTGTACTTGCCCCAATAATTCAGCTGTCCTACCATTGTGAAATGCTAAATGATGCAAAAGACAATACACTTTCTGGGACTGAGGGTAATATAGTCAGTTCTCATTGAAGTCAGATATTTGCGAAGTAGCTGAATCCAGCTACCTTTGTGATATGACTATTGTCCACAGTTGTCACTAATGATACAGTGAAATTTGTTTAAGATACATACATTGATTTCTTCATATCATATGATATAACATTTTGGGACAACTTTGTTCGGGGTAAATGAATATGTGTAACCAAACACCTACTTGCAGTGTTTGGTGGAGGGTACTTTGTGAACCAATGTCACTATCCCCCTTTTCCTGTTTCAATCACAAATAGTTCACAGACAGAATGATTGCTGATAATCCTTCATGTGGCACTCTCTCTGATTTTATCTTCGTGGTCATCTCAGGAGACATACATAAGAGCAAGCAATATATTTGACTCTTCTAAGAACATACACTGTTGGAACAACAACAACAAACCAAATCATGGCACAGAACATCTCTCTTTCAGTGTCTGCTGCTGGAGTTGGTTGATCATCTCTGTGACACTTTTGTACTTGCTAAATGGACCTGTAACAAAATGTACTGCTCCTCTTTGGATCATCTCTATTTCCTTTATCAGTCCTACCTAGTGTGGATCCCGTACTGACAAGCAATATTCAAGTCTTGATCAAACAAGTGTTATGTAAGCTACTCCCTCTGTTGATGGACTACATTTCCTGAGAAATCTCAGTTTGCCATCTGTTTTACTCACAGTTAGCTTTATGTAGTCTCTCCATTTCAAATCGCTCTGTACACATACTGCTCGATATTTAATGGAAGTAACTGCTTCCAGTGATTGTTCTGCAATCATGCAATCATATAATAATGGGTGTTTCTCTCTATGGTCTTTGCACTACATTGGATTTGTTTATGTGGATGGTCAATTGCCACTCCCCGCACCCAGCATCATCAATCCTCTGCAGTCTTCCTGCATTTCACTAGACTTTTCTACCGCCGCAACATCTCTGTATAGAACAACACCATGCGCGAAAGACCTTACGGAACATCCAACATTACCTACTGGGTCATTTATATACAGCATATTTTGAAACATGAAGATCCTCTATCACTCCCTTGGGGCATGCCTGAAGTTCCTTTTATGTCTGAAGATTTCTCTCTGTTCAGAATGACACGATGTGTTCTGTTTGATATAAACTTTTCAATGCAATCACACAGCTGGTCTGATATTCCATACATTCATACTTTGTTCATTAGGGGGCATCTACTGTTTTTTGGATCACATGGATGGGCAAATCAACCAGTGTTTCACACAATCATTGTTTTTGGAGCCCGTGTTGGTTCCTACATAGAAGACTTTTGCATCCAAATGTGTCACAATGCTGACACGTTCCAAAATTCTACAACTGATCGACATCTGAGATATAGGCCTATAATTTTGTGTGTCCGTTTGACGAACTTACTTGAAAATGGGAGTAATCTGTTTTTTTTTTTTTTTTCCAATTATCACAAACGCTTTGCTCCTCCAAAGACTTACAAAGCTGCTAGAAGAGGGGTCAAGTTCTTTTGAACACTCTATGTAGAAATGTAATGGTATCCCAATTTCGATGGCCTTCCCTCTTTTGAGCAATTTCATTTCTTTTCCACCCCATGATGACTTATTTCAATATCAGCAATTTCCTCGTTTGTGCGATAATTTAAAGGAGGTACTACAATGCAATCTTCCTCTGTGAAAAAGTTTTGGAAAAAGCATTTTCTGTGTTGTTCTCCATTTCAATGCCATTACCGTCACAAAGTGTCTAGACAGATGGCTTTGATCTGTCTACTGATTTGACATAAGACCAAAACTTCTTACGATTTGCTGTAAAGTGTGTAGATAGAATTTTACGCGTGGCTTTCCGTAACACTAATTTTGGCTGAATTTAATTTTTGCCTTGTCTGTGCAGCACTGGCTACATTTAAATTTGCAGTAAAGCTCCCTTTGCTTTTGTAGAAGTTTTCAAACACATCTGTTGAACCAGAGTGGGTCTTTTCCATCCCTCACATTTTTCTTCAGCACATACCAGTCTAAAGTGTACTGCACAACACTCTTGAACTCCTTCCACTAATAGTCAGCATTGTTTGTGCCGGAGATGAAATTTTCGAGCTAACCACTCAGGTAATCTGTGATC
This sequence comes from Schistocerca serialis cubense, assembly GCF_023864345.2. NCBI lineage: Eukaryota > Metazoa > Arthropoda > Insecta > Orthoptera > Acrididae > Schistocerca > Schistocerca serialis. The sequence goes on from NC_064649.1 coordinate 91,650,355, forward strand.
TCTCTTCTGTCACTCTTGATAAGCAGAAAGATCTTCCTGCCTTTATTTGTATTCCTATTTACAGCCATATTCAGTAATGCTGTAATGGACTTATGATCACTGACTGACTGTTCTACACTGGGCCGAAGAGTTCCGGTCTGTTTGTCACCAGCAGGTCTAAGATGTTATCTTCAAGAGCTGTTTCTCTTATTAACTGCTCAAGGTAATTTACGGATAAAGCACTAGAACAATTTCACAGGATTTTCTGTGCTTACTACTGGTCCAAATCACTTGAGTCTCCCAACCGATAGCTAGTAAGTCAAGAGCTGTTTCTCTCATTAACTGCTCAAGGTAATTTTCAGATAAAGCAGTAGAACAATTTCACAGGATTTTCTGTGCTTGCTACCTGTCCAAATCACTTGAGTCTCCCAATCAATAGCTAGTAAGCTAAAATCTCCACCTAAAACTAGAACAGGACCAGGAAATTTACGCAAAATATTCCCCGAGCTTCATCTTAACTGTTTGGTCACTGCTGCTGCTGAGGCAGGGGATCTACGAAACAATCCAATGACCTTATTTCATCCACCTTTAACACTTGTCTTCACCCAAATTATTTCACATTCAGAATCTGAGGTAATCTCACTATATATTACCATATTTTTTTATGGTTATAAACACACCTCGCCCACCAATGTTCAACCTATCTTTGTGATACACATTCCAATGGGAATTTAGAATTTCACTTCTACTTGCACCTGCTTTCAGCCAGATTTCTGTCCCTAGCACTATGTGTACTCTGTTACCATCTATAAGTGAGATAGTTCCAGGACCTATCTGTAGATGCTCCAGCAGTTAACTAATACCATTATATTAACATTTCCTTTCTCTGATCTGCTCTGACAAATGTCACTTCATTTGGATTCTTATCGGGCCTGTGGAGGGATTTCTCTATCCTAAAGATCCCACATGGGCATGCCACAAGTACTCCTCTACCCTAGCAGCCACTTCCTGGGTATAGTCTGCTCCTGTCCTGTTAAGTGGAATCCAACAATTCTCTACTCAATAGCCTCTGGTTTAGGTTGGTCATCCTCTGGAGCCGTATTTGTCCGACTACAGGCTGTCCGTACAGTCGTACAACTATGGCTAACCAATGAAGCTCATCCACTGTAGCTGAGTAAGATCCGGTACTTGGCCGGGAATCTGTCAGTTGCAAGATAAGTTCACTGAAAACTTACCTGATGAGACCATTCTCAATGACAAAACTTGGATCAAAGCAAAATACTTTCAACAGGTGTTTTTCTAAGATGAGACAAGTGATAGAACATATGTGATCGTAATAATGATAAGTAAATGGAGACTGCTGCAAACAAGCACTGAAATTGTAAGCATGATAGTGTTGACATACTCAAATGTATTTGCTGTTTACAGAAAATTGTAATTGACAAGGAAGGTGAAGAACCATCAGCTGCGCCAGCTAGCAGAATAGACAAAACTTTCCGCTTTGCCAGCGAGAATCACAGTGTCTATGCAGCGTATTCTATAATACACAAATATATAGCATTGTTTTGCTAAAGGGAAGTGCATGAATCAAAGCAGTTCGAGTACTTTAAAGAATACTAGATACATATGGTTAACATATGGTTGAAGGTGTTCCCAATTTTGATTTTAAATACAGTTTCTAGAATTTTAAAAGTCTTATTGAATGGAGTACCTATAATTGGTCACTGATGTATAAAAAGAGCAGAGAATTTAATAGAAAAATAACACAACATGTGCTTTATCAAAGATGTGTACTGTTTCTGTCACCACACCATACTAAGTTGATCTGACAGACATAGGCAAGACAGTACTGTGGAGTTTCTTTAGGTTCTTCTCAATTTTGTTTTTAAATATGGTTTCTAGAATTCTGTTAACAGTCTTACTGAATGTAAGTGTAAATGTCATGTATCACATGTTCAATAAATCTGATCTCAGTATAACGTTTTTTTCTACGTTATGATTAGGTTTCACACTCATGTCCTCTGCAGCTTTCAATCATAGTTTCCTCTAAGTCACAGAGGAGATATATCTTGCCTTGGATATTTCATGGTGACCAATTCTCATCCACAGGTTTCTCTACATCCATAGTTGGTAATTAAGTGCAAAAGACAGACAGACACAAGCACAAACAAGCATTCGCTTGCATCTGCTACGAAAGACTATGTCCGACCAATCCCATTTCATTGGGATTCGTCTGTCAGCTGGCAATCTACAGTCATAAGCGGCTGGCTTTACTGTGTGCAGTGGGACGGCCCAATGGCAAAAAATATCTTGGCATTAGTTAGCTGCGTGCAGTCATATATGGCTAACAGTTGAATACAGTTCCTGCAGATGCTTAGCCTTAGACCATCCATTCTGCTTCAAACCTGAGGACCACAATGGGTTATGGGAACTACACTGCAAAATGATAGCTCTGCTTACATCCTACGGATGCAGCTAGATTTCTTCATCAACTCATCCAGCTACCTGCAGGAACCAAGGATGGCCTCTGCATGCAGGCAGCAAGACCATCCGTGCCTACAAGAGCCACAATTTGCAGCTGGTTGTACCTAGTACACTCAACTGATGAGACCCCCTGTCCTGCAAACAGAGTGACACTGGCCTTCTTTTCTGACCTGTGTGGTATTTTTCTGAGTAGCTCCATCACTCGAGAAACACTGAAGCTCCCAATGACAGGCAATCTCTCCCTCTGCGCTTGTTCAGACCTCGCCGGAAGGTTGGCCAGTCCCAACAGGTGAGGCAGCCAAATATACAGGCTCAGACATAATTTCTGTAGCAGACAATACCTCAAACCTGTTAAGATGCTAGGGGACAGCTGTGTGGCCAGTACCCACTTTCACCTACTGCCCAGAGATGTACTGTCCCACCACTGTTCGCCATTCACCACCAGGGACTGGCTGGGACATGCAAATCGGAAGATGTAGTGGTGTGAGGTATCTCAGGTGATGCTATAGTCCCCAGAAGTGCCACAGCATTCGTCTCAGATATCCCAATGGTGCAGCAGCCCAGAGAAGCAGTGCAAAACCTGTCGACTGTGGCCAATACAGCTTCCACCTGCTTATAGGCAGTATTGTGTGGGGTGTCAAACAATGGTTCAAATGGCTCTGAGCACTATGGGACTTAACTTCTGAGGTCATCAGTCCCCTAGAACTTAGAACTACTTAAACTTAACTAACCCCAGGACATCATACACATCCATGCCCGAGGCAGGATTTGAACCTGCGACTGTAGCGCGCGGTTCCAGACTGTAGAGCCTATAACCGCTTGTCCACCCTGGCCGGCGTGGGTGTCAGTTGATGAAACTTGAGCAACCATCAATGAAACCAAGGTTCAAAATGGAGTTTTTAATTCTGACACAAAAGCTTGTAACAGTTTGTTAGTGGACATCAGGAAGGAAATTAAAAATCCCCTAATATTTTAATACAAAGTAGAAGAATATCTCATTAGCACTTCTACAATTTATGAGAATACTTGTTTTCAGCAATGTAAATTCCATGTAACTCCATTATTTGTATTAGACAGATACTGATTTTGCCAGGTTCTTAAATAATATGTGGGAAACCTCTGGGGAATGGACAGAGAACTTAAAAGAAGCAAAACTGTTCATACAGACATGTGCACATACATTTTTGTTACTACACATTTGTTTCGTTTCTGTCTTTTTTGTTTTCAAATTTCCATCTTAATTTTACAGCCATTTTTTCTTTACCAATGCTGTTTGTTTTGGGAAGCACTAAGTCCAAGGCTTTTATATTTACCTTAGTTGCGATGATACTAGTGAATAAACAAATAGTTTTAGTACAGAAGGATACACCGGTTCCCGTCAGATCACCGAAGTTAAGCGCTGACGGGTGTGGCCAGCATTTGGGTGACCATCCGGGCCACCATGCACTGTTGCCATTTTTTGGGGTGCACTCAGCCTCGTGATGCCAACTGAAGAGCTACTCGACAGAATAGTAGCGGCTCCAGTCAAAGAAAACCATCATAACGACCGGGAGAGTGGTGTGCTGACCACACGCCCCTCCTATACGCATCCTCAGTGAGGATGACACGGCGGTCGGCTGGTCCCGGTGGGCCACTTGTGGCCTGACGACGGAGTGCTTTTTTAGTGCAGAGAACACAATCAGTAGTGGAAGCTTTTTTACAGTACTTATTGGGCTAGTGTTTAGTGTATACTGAACATCGATCCCCTGCTACAAATCAAATTGGCTGTTTCTGAAAGAGGCGCCATTGATCAAGAGTGTGTTAGCAACTTCAGCTAAAGAGTGACTCACTGTGTCTGACTTTCCGTCACGAATGTGATGCCTGCTTGGGCGTATTTTTATTGAACCAGTTTGTACTGTACATTTGTGGCTAAAATGTAATTAGCACATGCCAATAGGCACCTGATACGTGGACTCACAAATCACAATACACCTGAAGCCAAACATCTGCCTGAAATATTTCCTAATAGACATTTACCGAACAATAAAATGTTTCAAAAAAAAAAACACATGAACATGTAATACATTTCTTATACTAAACGTATAGCCAAAGTCTGAAGATTCATAATAGTCCTAATTTTGTAGGCATCTGAAGATGACAAATTAATCTGTAGAACCTGGTGCAGCAAAATCAAAATATGGTGCAACTGATGACTTAAGTTTTCTTCTGAAATACAGGAATGTCTTAAGGAAACAGACTCTTTTCGGAAAAAGATCATTTCACTATGGAAGATCAAATAGAGTTAGAACACTTGATTTGCAATCTAGAATGCTTCATTATACTTAGGACCACAATGGAGGCAGCACTACAGAAATACCAGAAACTGAGCATGTGCCATGTCACTGTGTGGGAAGTGTTACGAGAGCAACTCCTTTACCCCTACCATGTATTCATGATCTAAGGAACAAGTATTAATGTCATGTAATGCAACCCCTATATATTGCTCGCATAGGGATCAGGAGGATAATATTAGAATAATTACTGCACGTGCAGAGGCATTCAAACAATCATTCTTCCCATGCACCACATGTGAGTGGAAAGGAAGAAACCCTAATAACTGGTACAATGGGATGTACCCTCTGCCACACACCTAAAGGTGGTTTGCAGAGTATGCACTTGATAGATATGTACCCAGCAGAAAGTTCATAATGGAAGGGATCCTCCATGGTATACAGTCACAGTAAAGAAAGTTCTAATGAAACAAAGACTACTGGGTAGTAGGAGTAAAACAAAGCGTAGGACTATAGATAGAGAGATTCTAACTGAAATGCATTTGGCTATCAAGAAAGCAATGCATGATGCCCTTAATAACTACCGTAGCAGAATATTGTTAAATGATATATCACAAAACACAAAGAAATTCTGGTCGTAAGTTAGTGGCACCCAAGTTAGTGTCCAGTCCCTAGCGAATGACACAGGAACACAAAGTGAAGATAGCAAAGCAAAAGCTAAAATGCTTAACTATGTTTCCAAATGTTCCTTTAGAAAGGAAATGCCAGGAGAATAGTCCTAATTTAATTAAAAGACAAATGAAATAAGCACTAGTGTCAGCAGTGTTGAGAAACAGCTGAATTCATTAAAACTGAACAAGCTCCAGGGCCCGAAGGAATCCCTGTCATATTCTATATTGAATTTCATCTACATCTACATTTATACTCCGCAAGCCACCTAACGGTGTGTGTCTGAGTTAGAAAAGGGAGGGGGGGGGGGGGGGGCGGCTAACTATAATCTAGTGTACATCCCTCGAACAAAAACATATGCCCAGTTCTTCGAAAAATTCAGAGGTCACACATGTCATCAAGAAGGGTTGTAGAAGTGATCCACAAAACTACCCTCGACATCAATTTGTTGTAGAATCTTAGAACATATTCTGAGCTCAAGCATAATGAGGTATCTTGAACAGATAGACCTCCTCAATGCCAACAAGCAAGGATTCCGAAAACACTGATCATGTGAAACCCAACTTGCACTTTCCTCACATGACATATACTGGAAGTTATGGATCAAGGCAGTCAGGTAGATACAGTACTTCTTGATTTCCAAAAAGCATTTGACTCAGTACCACACCTACACTTATTGTCAAAAGTATGATCATATGGGGTATCAAGTGAAATTTTTGACTGGATTGAGGACTTTTTGGTACAGAGCACATAGTATGTTGCCTTGGATGCAGAGTCATTGTCAGATATAGAAGTAACTTTGGCTGTGCCCCTAGGAAGTGTGTTGGGACCCTTGCTGTTCATGTTGTATATTAATGACATTGCAGACAATATTATGAGAACAATTAGACTTTTGCAGATGATGCAGTTATCTATAATGAAGTACTATCTGAAAGAAGCTGCATAAATATTCAGCCAGATCTTTATAAGATTTCAGCATGGTGCAGAGACTGGCAACTTGCTATAATTGTTCAGAAATGTAGAAGTTTGCACTTCACAAAACAAAAAAATGTACTGTTATCACTATAATATCAATGAGTAACTGTTGGAATCGGCCAACTCATACAAATACCTGGGCGGACCACTTTGTGAGGGATATGAAATGGAGTGATCACATAAGCTCAGTCATGGGTAAAGCAGGTGTTATAGACTTCTGTTTATTGGCAGACTACTGGGGAGGTGCACTCAATTTATATAGGAGATTTCTTGCAAATCACCCATGCATCCAGTTCCACAGTAATGCTCACGTGTGTGGGATCCATGCCACATAGGACTAGCAGGGGATATTGAACATATAAAGAGGAGGACAGCACAAATGGTCACAGGTTTGTCTGATCCATAGGAGAGTGTCACAAAGATACTGCATGAACTGCATTGGAAGACTCTTGAAGATAGATGTAAGCTATCCTGAGAAAGTCTATTATCAAAGTTTCAAGAACCAGCTTTAAATGATGACTCTATGAATATACTAAAACTTCCTGTGTGAAACTTTGTGGCAAATTAAAACTGTGTGCCGGATCGAGACGCGAACTTGAGACCTTTGCCTTTCGCGGGCAAGTGCTCTACTGTCTGAGCTACCCGAGCACAACTCATGACTTGTGAAGTTTGGAAGGTAGGAGACGAGGTACTGGCAGAATTGAAGCTGTGAGGACAAGTTGTGAGTCATGCTTGGGTAGCTCAGATGGTAGAGCACTTGTCCACAAAAGGCAAAGATCCCGAGTTCGAGTCTCAGTCCGGCACAGAGTTTTAATTTGCCGGGAAGTTTCATATCAGCGCACACTCCGCTGCAGAGTGAAAATCTCATTCTGGGAACTTCCTATGTATTGCTCACATAGAACAGTTACTGCACACACAGAGGCATTCGAACAATAATTCTTCCCACACTCCATACATGAATGGAATGGGAAACAATCCTCATAACTGGTACAATGGGACATACCCTGTACCACGCACTTTACTGTGGTTTGCAGAGCATAGAGTAGATGTTTCCAAAAGGGCTGAAGAGTGGTAGCAGATAATTGCAGCTTTTCAAAGAAAAGTTGAAGGCTTTTCTTCTGAGAAATTCCTGTTATCCAGGCACATCTGTTCTAGATCTATTCCACTGTGTTATGGTAAATGTAATTCATTATGAGCAATTTAACAATGTTATCAAGCAATGTTGATGGGATTCTGTGTGGGATTCTTAAACCACTATAGATGAATGCTGCAACTGTACCTGCAGATGGATCATAATATCACTTTCCTCTTTTGCTACTCATTGTTTAATTTTTTTTTTAATTCTATAGTGTATTTTTATCATTCAGTGTCAGAGCATATCATATTATCATGATTTTTATTTCTTTATTAATCTCAGGGCTTCTGATGAGATTTGGGATGAACATATCATGTGTCACTCACACCATGGTGCAAGGGAATGAAACGAAAACATAAATTGCCTCAGTGTTTATTTCATAAACATTTTTCTTTTAGACTGTCTAATATTATTAACCTTTTTCTTTTTGAAATACACTCTACAGACAACACAATGTTTAAATTTGTCTAGGGTTTATCTGCTTACAGTTACCAAAAATCAAGGACCCTACACTCAAACTGAAACAAGTATGCAATACTTATTTCGTTAGTAACAAAAATGTGTATTTTACTCGAGACTACTTTCCAAAACTAGATAATAATGGTAACACACAATATGACATATATAGTTACAGCTAAATAGATACCAAACCAAGCTCTATTTACTATATCCACAACAAAATAAATCTATTTGTCACTACATCTCACAATGAGATATCAAAACAGTTACAACAATTGACATAACAGTTTTCTGAGTATTGTATCACATCACAATGGGTCATTCCATGTCAATTCAACCAATTTGAGAAAATGTTCCAGCTGATAGTCTCAGATTTGGCTGAAATTTAGCACACCAATGCTACCAAGTGTGGAAACTCATGTACAACATTTTAAGTTCCCCTGCCTATGAGTTCCAGAATTATGGCTTGTGAAAGAAGATGGCGTGACCCGGAAATTGCAACCCGCATCTGGCAATCTATCTGCAGACCCAACTCCAGGTCTTAATAACTTTGGAACTATTCCACACAGCCCAGTAAAATTTTTACAACCCAGTAGCATCCACTTGGAGAACACAATCTATCAATCAAAACACCAACAACATATTTCTGAGGAAAAATAAAAAATTCCAAAATGTGATTAAAAAATGTAATACGTTAAAAGGTGCATATTGTAGGTGCCCTATAGAGGGCAAATATAATTCACTCATAAAGGGTTTTTTTTTTTCTTTTTTTTTTGTACGCTTAATGTGGCCTAAACACGCGCAGAACTCATCTTCCCCATATCAGTCACAGAAACAGAGTAACATGCATACGAAAATACAAAAATTCGAAAAATTACCTGAAAAACATGGATTTTCTAAGTGTGGTAGCACAAAAGGGGCAAGTGATATCCAAGCCAAATTTCAACTTGTTATTGCAAGGCATTTGTGTACAATAAAATTTGACAAAGATGTATTTGGTTACGTTTCTTTTAACACGATTTAGCAAATAATAATGATGATGCAGGAAGCTTGTTTCAGATAAAGCTGCAGCAATTGTTGGGAACCATTAGGCAACAGAAAGTTAAACAACGGTAGTTTTCAGAGACAGAATGAGTCATTGTTAGGCAGGAACAACAAAGGAAACAAGCAACAATTACAGGTTACTCGTATTTTTAAGATCCTAGTTCAGACTGGTCAGTACTGTTGTGGAAAGTCAGTATGGAGGCAGAAGAGTGTACTAGTGGTGCTTTTGTTCAAACAAGTTACGGTATTGGTAGAGCACAAGCATCTGAATGCCATAAAACATATGGAACAAAATGTGGCATTCACTTTGTACTATGTGATCTGGATGAATCAGACCAAGATTTGTTGCTATGGAGATCCGGGATACACCCTGTGGGCACAGGAAGTACAGTTCCCGGAAACTTTAATGTTTGTTATCATCATATGAAAGTGTTTCTGGATAAGCATTCTTTCCTACAAAGAAGTTGTTTTGATCCATTTAGTGTAGCCTCAGAGAAATTCATATAAAATCAGTATTGAAAGTGAATCAGTGCATGGGACTTTACATGAAACCAGGACAAAAGTTATGTTACAGGCGTATTACACTGCTAAAAAATGAAGAATATTCTGATAATTTACATGACAGTGAGGAAGAGTATCAGCCACCTACAACCACAGCGGATGAGCAATTAAATACTTCAGTGACTGCTCTTGGTTTGTCTCCCACGAAGACACACAAAGTTGGGAAAAGAGACAGACCCAGCTATGGTAGAAGAAAACTACAAAAAGCTCAAATGGAATTAAAGCACAAAATAGCTGACTCACTAATGGCAGAAGAGGAAGAACTATCTGTTCCAAAGGTACAGAAATCATACCGAAAATGCTCTGATTTGGACAAAATTGTGCATGATTTGAAAGAAAAATGTGCCATATCCACACGCCAGAAAAAAGTAGCTACTCTTACCCTTGCACCTTCCAGCTGGTCTACTGACTACACTGCAAAGGAATTCAATGTTTCTACATATATGGTAAAGTAAGCTAGGAAAATAAAAGCAACCCAAGGAGTGCTTCCACAACTTCAGCAGGCTCAGGGTAAGCAACTGAGTTCAGAAATAGATGCCAGTGTCGGAGTCTTATGAAAATAATGACTACAGCCGAATAATGCCTGGAAAAAAAGACTATGTAATGGTGAAAATGGGAAATGTACATGTACAGATGCAAAAAAGACTGTTGCTATGAAACATATCAGAACTATATGTAGAATTCAAGGAAAAGTATCCCAATACCAAAGTAGGTCTATCATCTTTTTTCAATCTTCGGCCAAAATGGGTTGTGCCTGTAAGTGCAAGGGGCACACACAATGTTTCTGTATGTGAGACCCATCAAAATGCTAAGCTGATGTTTGCTGCTATAAAGGATTCTGGTCTGGATTACAAAGGTGGAATGAAGCTGCTAGTGTGTGACATCAGTTCCTACCGCATGATACACAGGTGTGAAAAGTGTCCTGGTAAGGCAAATCTTGCAGAACGCATGAATAACAAACTGTATGGTGAACTCCTTATGGATGACGATGAACTTGTTTCTTATAAACAATGGACACACATGGATCGCACAAGTCTTGAAACAAAGCAAAGTACAGTGGAAGATTTTGTTGAAATGTGATGTCAAAAAACGGACAAACTGACCACGTACAGCTTCACAGCAACAGCACAATCGGCTTATCTCCAGTTTTGTAAGGATAATTTGAAACAAGATGAAATTATAGTAATACTAGACTTTTCTGAAAATTATGCATTTATAGTTCAAGGATATCATTGGGACAACAGTTAAGCAACTCTCCAGCCATTTGCAATTTACTATAGAGGTGATCAGGTGATGTGTCTGTCACCATGCCATTGCAGTTCATGCCCACATTCACACAGTCAAGGAATATGTGAAAAACAAGCTGCCTCACGTACATTTTGCGAAATACTTCAGTGATGGGGCAGCTAGTCAGTATAAAAACTGTAAAAATCTTAAAAATTTATGCATGCATTACCATGATTTTCAGATTCACGCAGAATGGAATTTTTTCGCACCAAGTCATGGTAAAAATGTATGTGATGGTATTGGTGCTACCATTAAGAGCATGGCATTACAAGCTAGTCTGCAGCACCTTACAGAAGGTCCCATTCTAACACCTTTTCAATTATTTACTTGGGTACAGAAAAATATCTCTGGCATACAATCATTCTATGTTTCGAAAGATGAGGTGAAATCAGTCGAAGAGTTGCTAAAAAGCAGACTAGAACACGTTAAAATTGTTGCAGACACAAGGATCCATCATCACTTCTCTCCAGCGGACTCTGACAATGTGCAGATGAGCAGACTGTCCGGTTATAACTGTAGGTTCATGCACAACATGTGTCTTCACAGTGTGTCTGACTCAGGTTTCAGAAGCAAAAGCAGCAACATACAACCAGGTTGCTATGTTATTGCTGTTTATGATGACAAATGGTACTTAGGATGTGTCACAGAGTACTGTGAAGCAGAAGGTGATGTATTTGTGAACTTCATAGGACCAGCAAGATCATTTCATTGGCCACGTTTGGCAGACAGGTGTTGGATTCCTTTCGAGCATATTCTTATGACAGTTCCAGTTCCTACCACAGTGTCAGGAAGACAGTACAATTTGCCACTCAATGTACAGAGTACAGTAACTAAAGTGCTTCTGTTTGAAGCACAATCAGCTGGTTTTTAGCAGTTAAGGTGCAGTAAACATTAATGATAGGTTGTGTTACTCTGTCTGTAGGTTGTTGCTTAGTGATTAAACAGTTGTTGGAGAGGATAAGAAGAGAAAGAACAGTTTACAATATGTTTTTACAAAATTGTGTTGTGGAACAATGACCACATCACCAAATACATCTGTCAACTTCCATTGTACACAAATGTCTGCAATAACATGCTGAAATTTTGAGATATATATCATTATGGTCTACTTACGCAGTGCGTGAAATTTGGCTTGGATACGACTTGTCCCTTTTGTGCTACCACACTTAGAAAATCCATGTTTTTCAGGTAATTTCTTAAATTTTTGAATTTTCGTGTGCATGTAACTCAGTTTTTGCGACTGATATGGGCATGGTGAGTTCTGTGTGTGCTTAGGTCACATTAAGCTTACCACAAAAAATTTATACCCTTTTTGAGTGAATTATATTTGGCATAGAGGGCACCTACAATATGTACCTTTTAACGTATTACATTTTTTTAATCACATTTCGGAATTTTTTATTTTTCCTCAGAAATATGTTGTTGGTGTTTTGATTCATGGAGTGTGTTCTCTAAATGGATGTTACTGGGTTGTAAAAATTTCACTGAACTGTGTGGAATAGTTCCAAAGTTATTAAGACCTGAAGTTGGGTCTGAAGATAGATTGCCAGATGCGGGTTGCAATTTCCGGGTCATGCCACCTTCTTTCACAAGTCATAATTCTGGAACTAATTGTCGGGGGAAACTAATACTTTGTACGTGAGTGTTCTACACATGGTAGAATTAGTGTACTGAATTTCAGTCAACTCTGAGACTATGAGCTGGAGCCCCTGGTTGAACTGACATGAAATGACCCCACTGTAAAAAAAAAAAAAAAACTATACTGGACAAGCCAATGATTTAGCAATGGTTACAGTGGCCTTTTTGTCTGGGTCTACTGGTGTGCATTAGCTGTGCTGATCCGATTAATCAGAAAACTTTGAAAACTTTTAATGTCAATTGACTCTGGCCACAGAAGACTAAGCAGTTAGATTAGAACACTTTTTCTATTATGAAAACTAGTTTCTGATTGTGCAGGAACAATAATGGCATCAAACTGATGAACTAAACTTTGTAAGAATATGACCCTTTTTTGTATATTTGTGCAACACATAATACAAGACACAAGTCCATTGACATACATCCATAAAAACTGAGAGACTAAACAGTACACTTTTCAACAATCACATTTCCACTACAGAAATTTTGGTATCTTACTAATTACTAATGTCAGCTTTTGACCATTAAAAAGTTGCAATCTGTTGTTATTACTTACCGAATCAGTGTGCTCCAACTGGCTCATCATCTCATATCTGAAATTCAAAATATTTCTTAGAGCTTATGCTGACATCTCATGTGACATATGCAAGTTCCATCCTCTATTTTGCTTACCGAATTCCATCACGATATAGGGTTCCTAGTTCTCCGAGAAATTTCACAAAGAAAAATTCTTCATTTTTCATGGCATTCTTGTAAATGGCAGCGCACAATAATGGATCAAATGACAATTCTGTGCCCACATTATCTCCTGATTTACACACTTTAGCATGAAGTTTTTGAAAGGTGTTTCCCACTTCATTACTGAGAGTAAGTTTATGATTCTTGACAACTTTACAGAATTTATCGTCACTATAGCATTCACGAAGCCTCCAGCATTTTGAGTGAAGTGTAGTTCCATTTGCAATCCTCTCTTTCAGTAAAGTTATCAGTGTAGCTTTTGTGTTACCTATCACTACCTGCAAAAAGCAGCTACCATTGTCAACATCAATAACGCCAATGACAGGGTGCTCTGCTGGGGTCCTGTAATTATCTACTGCCCTCTTCCCAAGTTTGCCCTCTACAACTTCTAGGTTGCGTCCTTCTCCTCCAAGCTTAGAAGTATTTCTGATCAGCGCATCCATGCAGGCCTCCTGACACAATAGATACCACTTATTAACAGTACGCACAGTAATCGAAAGTTCTCTCTGAGCAACGCATGGTGGAAAATCATGTGCCCAAAAATACATCAGAATCGTAATTTTCTGAAGTGACAATTTACTAGATTGGAAAACAGTGCCATTTCTTAGGGACTTGGTACACATTCGACATTTATTGCACTCCCACTCATACTTGTCAGCTCTGGAGCCGGTGCAATTTTGTCGGTGAACCAGTGTCATCGGCCTGCCGCAATTATCACACGCTGTTTCTCTGTTCAGCATGCCTATTCTCTGAAACCATTTGAGGGCCAATAATTTTTTTCTGTTTAATAACTTTATTAATTTACATAAATTGAACGTGCTGAGATTTGCTACTGGCGGGGGGCTAGACGCTGCTGCGGGATTTGCTGTAGTAACTTTCTTTGGTTTGATTTTAGTCATTTTCAATCACAATAACAACAGCAAAGGCTATCACAACATATCACAAAATCCCACACGCGGTAAACAAACTACACTTCTGCTTGGCAGCTCAATTCAGAGATTATGACACATTCATTTTTGCCAAAGATGTTCTTGGTACAACCGTGGAACAACAGAGCCACTTCAGGTAAAGTTGTTACCTCAGTCGCAAAATAGCAGCCTTTTCATGTACGGATCATTTGATAATAAATTACTTAATTTTAAAATTATTTAATTTTACAATTTTCGAATATGAATGCAAATAGGTTTCCATTACTAGTTTTCACTTCGACGGTTTCTTTCAGAACAATTCTTTTCCTCGAAGACCTGTTCCGGTCGAATGGTCGATGCATCTCACGCTGATATGAACAACTCTGTGTTTAGTGCTCACTATCAGATTCAGAACAAGTGAAGAACTCATAAGTCATAAGAGTGAGTTGTGATTTTTCGGTGCTGTTCTCAGTTCTGTTATTGTGTGCAAATTGTAATTCAGGTAACAGTGAATAATGTCAGATAAAAGCAAAGTTGATTTGGGTCTTCTAGAAGAAGATGACGAATTTGAAGAGTTTCCCGCTGAAGGTAATGACTGACAAAATTAAATTCGAAATATTTTAGTACAAATGCTTCCAAACTAGTTGTTAAAATTTTATTCCAGATTGGACAGGGAAAGACGAGGACGATGAGGATATAAGCGTATGGGAAGACAATTGGGACGATGACAACATAGAAGATGATTTCAGTTTGCAGTTGCGGTTAGTATCAAGTAATAGTTTTTCATTGTGGGTCCAGTCACAGAGTTGGCCTGCAGAGAAGTTGAACGAGCCTTGTTTCCACTGCCATCACACGTTTGACAAATACCTGAAATAATGAAATTAACAGCTGGGCTGCCGCATTTGTTATGTTGGTCATTGTTAGTGATAGTATATCCGTAAACTACTCATAATTTAAGGCTACGTGTGTGTTTGTCTCTACCAACGTAAGAGTCTCGTATAACAGATTACAATTTGTGACAGTACGTAAATTTTCCTTTGCAGGAAAACTGTAGAAGCTACAATGCTCAAAGGCCTTCTAAGTTGTATGAGTAGTAAATTCATTCCAGTACAACTGCTATTTAAAATTATTTTGGAGATGAACACGTGATGATAACTGTTTTTGGAATCAAAACATTAATTAATAGCTTCATGATTTTACGTCGTTAGTCGTTTTTTGTGTACCCCATGGGGCGTGTTCTGTGTAATATGGATTTAATTAGTCCAAGCGCAGTACAGTGAAGTGACTTTCCATTAGTGTGTTATAGCGCTAGTTCTGATTATAAACTAACCTAAATCGTTAAATATTAGAGTTTCTCTGTAGATAATTTTCAGTGGAGTAGGAAGAGTTGTCCAACAACAAGCTCTTTAGTTCGGTCTCGCACTCCACCACATCGTGTATACAACATTTAATGCGCTCTTGTACATTGTTGAGTACAGCTTTATGTATGTATCTAACACTATTCTGTTCCTGGTCATAGTGCTCTCTCCCCACCCCCAAAAGAGAGGTTATGGTGACAGACTTATCTCTATAGTCGTATGTCTAGAAAGGTTTGATAAGCAGTCTGTGGAGCTCCGGCAACATCAATGTATGGCCGTAGAGATATTTACAAAATCATGTTACGTGATTGGTTGCACTAGGTGCTTGATACTGCTGTGTCTAACCACTGCAGCTGTTAAGGATCTTCTTGCAGTGATTAAACTATAGGTCTCGGACATCCACAGTATAATTTTCAGGTGGGTCAGGCAAAATCTAAGGTACCAGTCATCAGCTTTGGCTTGGTATATGAATGTGTTATGGTTGGGTGACACATTTGAAATGGATCATTTTTGAAGAGGAGTTTTTGAAGTATGTGGTGGTGCTCTCTTGTGTTGGATGTTGATGTTCATAGTTGTTTTCGAGTGATGTATGAGAGTTGTTGGGCTAGGGTTGAGCTGTAGGCCAGAATTCGTTTTGGAGCTGTGTGTTCGATGCTTTCTTAGGCAGTTTTGGCTGTTGTGATGCTGGTAGGCATTGGCCACAGACTTATTTTCAGATTTGGAATATGCGCCCAGTATGTTGTTACTGATTGGAGATTTACTTCTGCATTTTGTTTGTTAAAATAGTGTAAGAGAACAAAAATTCAGTCATTCCATGTCAAATCAACAAATGAAAATAAGATTTTCAGCCTGGCCCTCTTGGATTTATTTGAAATTAAATATGCGGCTAGTATTCACAAGCAGGGAAAAAAGAAATCTCCTCAAAGCTTACTGAGATGCGGATCCTCAAAAATGAAGAAAAATATCAAATTTTTGACTTGAAGGATGATTTGGTCACACCTTTAGTTAGAACAATAATATTGTCTGCATTTGAAAGCTCTTTTTAAAGGGCTTTCATGATATAAAACATAATTGTGTGAAATTATATATTCATTTTTTGTAATAAAAACATCTTATTGGGTTTTCTGGATTTTGTAAAACTGATTTTTAAGATTCTAAAAAAATATTTGAAAGGTACTGTTTTCCTGTACATATTCTGAAAGGTTAAACTTGGGATGAATGTGAGGTGACTATCAAAAGTAGTTTTAGGTTTAAGGTGGTACTGTAAAACAATTTCAAACCTTAATTTATTTTAAAGATTAGGCCTGCTTCTCATTAGATTACACACACAGTGTTGAATTAAAAAGTACAAGCTTCAAATCTTTAAAAATATTAGTACAGCTGAATACCAGAGATAAGCCTACAATCAGTTGTTTACTAGTTCTTGTTACTTATTTAAATGAGTCATACCAGTCCAGTTAATCATGTTTTTATCCAATCAGTTCATAGCACATCTCCATTTCCACCTAGGATAAGGTATATGTTCACCCTGGAGCTGTTTGAGGGTTCAAGATTGCCTTTAGTTCTGTCCAGCTTACAGAAAGAATGTCTGCATGACTAGGGAAACTGGAAGATGTGGGTGCCTACACTATGCCTGACTGTGCTCTTTTGGAATACTGCTGTGCATTGTGAGATCCTTATCCGATAGAATTAACGGAGTACATTGAGAAAGCTCAAAGATCGGCAGCATGTTTTGTATTATCAAGAAATAGGAGTGTGTCACAATCATGATACAGTATTTGGGGTGGACATCATTAAAACAAAGGTGTTTGTTGTGACGGCATTTTATTACGAAATCTCAATCACCTTCTCTCTCCTCTGAATGCAGACCTGCATAGGAAGAAATGACCATAATAATAATATGAGAGAAAAAGAACTTCTACAGAAAGATATATACGTGTTTGTTTCTTCTGTGCACTGTTAGAGATGGAATAACAGAATTATTGTGAAGGTGGTTTGATGAACCCTCTGCCAGGCACTTAAGTGCAGAGTTGCCATGTAGATGGTTCTTGTGGATGTAAGAAGCTAACTGTGATTTATTACTTTTTCTTATTTTTTGCAACTATGGAGCTTAACCACCAGTGTGCATCATATTAACTAGGAATATACCCTTTAGCATCATCAAGACATTGGATCACTGTCAACAGCTGTCACTTCAGTTTTGCTTTCATTAGAGTCTGTTGCTATTTTGTCCTTGCTTAGTGGAATAAAGATGTGAAGTTTGTGTGTCCCTACAATTGTCTAACATTTCTCAAATACCTAAGAGTTTCGCTTCTTTATTTTCATGATTGCGTAGTAGAGTACTTGAAATTGGCCCCTTCAACATTATCATTGTTCAAACATGCAAAGCTGTTCAGGTGTCATTATTTGATCAGTGTATGAGTGTTACTGTCTTTCTTGGGCAGCCAGTTGCTTGATTGTTCCACCAATACCATCACTAGCACTAGTTCATTTACCATGAGAAGTGGCTGAAAAATAGTCTTCAACAAGGAAGTTTTCATGATAGGACGGGTTGAAGTAGTTTTGTTTTTATACTGAGGTGCCAGTTCATGAGAGAACTAATATTTTTTACTTGGTTTTCTATCAAACAAGCAGGACTGGATCAGATGCACAGTAACAGTGTCGTATGTGAGGCATTCTGATATAATGAAAAAGACGTGAATGCTCAAGTTTGCCGCCATCCTTGTAATAAGCTACAAAGGGGTAAATTGTTGCTTCAATGGTAACCTTGAACTCCATTCAGTACAATAAAGGTGTAATTTTCAACAAAATCACCAGAAACTCACCTTGTTTAAGCTCATTTTTCTTTTTTTTAAGTCTGTCTGCTGACTGGCCACAAGATAGTCATGTAAATGAATTAAATTTGTCAAAAAATAATCGAGAAAGCCATCGAAGGAGTCTGTGATGGTGTCTACAGATTTTGCTTCTGAATATAATGGACACTGGTAGTTAGCTTCCGCAGTAGGAAAAAATTAGGTAAAGGATTAAACCATTGTCATGACACAGTAATTACTTGGATAAGATTAGGTAATTCTAGTACAAATTATAAGAAGATATTTTGTCCATTCTCTTGGTCTACCTACATTTGTTTCTGTAACTACAAGAGCAAGCTGAAAGTTTCTCAGGTGGACATTGCCCCGCCCCACCATTTTATATACGTGTGTGTGTGTGTGTGTGTGTGTGTGTGTGTGTGTGTGTGTGTGTGTGTGTGTGTGTATACCTGTCCTTTTTTCCCCATAAGGTAAGTCTTTCCACTACCGGGATTGGAATGACTCCTTACCCTCTCCCTTAAAACCCACATCCTTTCGTCTTTCCCTCTCTTTCCTGATGAAGCAACCGTTTGTTGCGAAAGCTTGAATTTTGTGTGTATGTTTGTGTGTCTATCGACCTGTCAGCGCTTTCGTTTGGTAAGTCACATCATCTTTGTTTTTAGATATATTTTTCCCTTTGGGTATTCATTATGATACTATGTACAGCTTCAGATAACTGAAAATGCTCATCATTCGTGAGTATTTCTTTATGCTACATATTTGTATAACAATTCTCAGAGCATCTCTTACATCCGCATGGACCATCTTATTCCCTAGTCATGCAGACATTCTTTCCATAAGCAGCAGGGATCTAAAGACAATCTTGAATCCTCAAACTGCTACAGGGTGAACACGTACATTACCCATGCAGAAATCGTGACATGCAACAAACTGGTTGGCCAGAAGCATGATCAACTGGATTGATACGGTTCATCTAAACAAGTAACAGGAACTAATAACTAACTGATTTCCATGTCATCATGAAATGTCATATTCGTGACCTATGGAACAAGGATTTATGTACGTAGGCCTACCTCTGGTATTCACAATTGTATCAGATTTTTTTTTTAAAAAAAAAAGATCTGCAACTTGTACTTTTTAATTCAGCCCTGATAAGGCAAATATTGTTTTTTTCCTATCTATTGAAAGCTATTTCATTTTTATGTTCACATTTAGCTAGACAATAATATGTAGCTGATGAGAAGTAGGCATTATATTCAAAATAAATTAATTTTTGAAGTTGTTTTACAGCACCAACTAAAACATAAAATTACTTTTGATACTGATTACATGATGATGGCGTCCTCTTGGGTAAAATATTCCGGAGGTAAAATAGTCCCCCATTCGGATCTCCGGGCGGGGACTACTCAAGAGGATGTCGTTATCAGGAGAAAGAAAACTGGCGTTCTACGGATCGGAGCGTGGAATGTCAGATCCCTTAATCGGGCAGGTAGGTTAGAAAATTTAAAAAGGGAAATGGATAGGTTGAAGTTAGATATAGTGGGAATTAGTGAAGTTCGGTGGCAGGAGGAACAAGACTTCTGGTCAGGTGACTACAGGGTTATAAACACAAAATCAAATAGGGGGAATGCAGGAGTAGGTTTAATAATGAATAGGAAAATAGGAATGCGGGTAAGCTACTACAAACAGCATAGTGAACGCATTATTGTGGCCAAAATAGATACGAAGCCCACGCCTACTACAGTAGTACAAGTTTATATGCCAACTAGCTCTGCAGATGACGAAGAAATTGAAGAAATGTATGATGAAATAAAAGAAATTATTCAGATTGTGAAGGGAGACGAAAATTTAATAGTCATGGGTGACTGGAATTCGAGTGTAGGAAAAGGGAGAGAAGGAAACATAGTAGGTGAATATGGATTGGGGGACAGAAATGAAAGAGGAAGCCGCCTGGTAGAATTTTGCACAGAGCACAACATAATCATAACTAACACTTGGTTTAAGAATCATGAAAGAAGGTTGTATACATGGAAGAACCCTGGAGATACTAAAAGGTATCAGATAGATTATATAATGGTAAGACAGAGATTTAGGAACCAGGTTTTAAATTGTAAGACATTTCCAGGGGCAGATGTGGACGCTGACCACAATCTATTGGTTATGAACTGTAGATTAAAACTGAAGAAACTGCAAAAAGGTGGGAATTTAAGGAGATGGGACCTGGATAAACTAAAAAACCAGAGGTTGTACAGAGATTCAGGGAGAGCATAAGGGAGCAATTGACAGGAATGGGGGAAATAAATACAGTAGAAGAAGAATGGGTAGCTTTGAGGGATGAAGTAGTGAAGGCAGCAGAGGATCAAGTAGGTAAAAAGACGAGGGCTAGTAGAAATCCTTGGGTAACAGAAGAAATATTGAATTTAATTGATGAAAGGAGAAAATATAAAAATGCAGTAAGTGAAACAGGCAAAAAGGAATACAAACGTCTCAAAAATGAGATTGACAGGAAGTGCAAAATGGCTAAGCAGGGATGGCTAGAGGACAAATGTAAGGATGTAGAGGCCTATCTCACTAGGGGTAAGATAGATACCGCCTACAGGAAAATTAAAGAGACCTTTGGATATAAGAGAACGACTTGTATGAATATCAAGAGCTCAGATGGAAACCCAGTTCTAAGCAAAGAAGGGAAAGCAGAAAGGTGGAAGGAGTATATAGAGGGTTTATACAAGGGCGATGTACTTGAGGACAATATTATGGAAATGGAAGAGGATGTAGATGAAGATGAAATGGGAGATACGATACTGCGTGAAGAGTTTGACAGAGCACTGAAAGACCTGAGTCGAAACAAGGCCCCCGGAGTAGACAATATTCCATTGGAACTACTGACGGCCGTGGGAGAGCCAGTCCTGACAAAACTCTACCATCTGGTGAGCAAGATGTATGAAACAGGTGAAATACCCTCAGACTTCAAGAAGAATATAATAATTCCAATCCCAAAGAAAGCAGGTGTTGACAGATGTGAAAATTACCGAACTATCAGCTTAATAAGTCACAGCTGCAAAATACTAACACGAATTCTTTACAGGCAAATGGAAAAACTAGTAGAAGCCAACCTCGGGGAAGATCAGTTTGGATTCCGTAGAAACACTGGAACACGTGAGGCAATACTGACCTTACGACTTATCTTAGAAGAAAGATTAAGGAAAGGCAAACCTACGTTTCTAGCATTTGTAGACGTAGAGAAAGCTTTTGACAATGTTGACTGGAATACTCTCTTTCAAATTCTAAAGGTGGCAGGGGTAAAATACAGGGAGCGAAAAGCTATTTACAATTTGTACAGAAACCAGATGGCAGTTACAAGAGTCGAGGGACATGAAAGGGAAGCAGTGGTTGGGAAGGGAGTGAGACAGGGTTGCAGCCTCTCCCCGATGTTATTCAATCTCTATACTGAGCAAGCAGTAAAGGAAACAAAAGAAAAATTTGGAGTAGGTATTAAAATTCATGGAGAAGAAATAAAAACTTTGAGGTTCGCCGATGACATTGTAATTCTGTCAGAGACAGCAAAGGACTTGGAAGAGCAGTTGAATGGAATGGACAGTGTCTTGAAAGGAGGATATAAGATGAACATCAACAAAAGCAAAACAAGGATAATGGAATGTAGTCTAATTAAGTCGGGTGATGCTGAGGGAATTAGATTAGGAAATGAGGCACTTAAAGTAGTAAAGGAGTTTTGCTATTTGGGGAGCAAAATAACTGATGATGGTCGAAGTAGAGAGGATATAAAATGTAGGCTGGCAATGGCAAGGAAAGTGTTTCTGAAGAAGAGAAATTTGTCAACATCGAGTATAGATTTAAGTGTCAGGAAGTCATTTCTGAAAGTATTCGTATGGAGTGTAGCCATGTATGGAAGTGAAACATGGACGATAAATAGTTTGGACAAGAAGAGAATAGAAGCTTTCGAAATGTGGTGCTACAGAAGAATGCTGAAGATTAGATGGGTAGATCACGTAACTAATGAGGAAGTATTGAATAGGATTGGGGAGAAGAGAAGTTTGTGGCACAACTTGACCAGAAGAAGGGATTGGTTGGTAGGACATGTTCTGAGGCATGAAGGGATCACCAATTTAGTATTGGAGGGCAGCGTGGAGGATAAAAATCGTAGAGGGAGACCAAGAGATGAATACACTAAGCAGATTCAGAAGGATGTAGGTTGCAGTAGGTACTGGGAGATGAAAAAGCTTGCACAGGATAGAGTAGCATGGAGAGCTGCATCAAACCAGTCTCAGGACTGAAGACCACAACAACAACAACAACAACTGATACCATGCTCATCCCAAGCATAAACTTTCAGGATATGAAGAGGAAAACAGTATCTTTCAAATTTTTTGAGAATTTTAAAAATACAGTTTTTCAAAATTTAAATAATTCAATAAGTGTTTTTCATTAAAAATGAATGTATAGTGTTGGCTAATTTTTTTAAATCATGAAAGCCCTTTGAAAATGTTTTTAAAGGAACTCAATTTCATTGTTGTAATGTGGGGGAGGGCAACGTCGTGGCTATAACTGAATAGGCTTTGCAGTGCAGTGGGTTGATTGCTGAAAGCTGCTGTGTGTCAGACTGGAGATGAGTATATGTAGGGATCTTGCCAAGGGACGCTCTAATTGTAGGTCTTCCTGTATCAAGAAATCGAGGGTGACCACTCGTGATATTGTGTTGTTTATCTATTATATTTGTCATCGCTAATCAGCTGGGTTTCTTGCTCCTCAGATTTGATTAGTAATCATACTGTGTTGGATTGTCTCTCTTTTTGTAGGCAGATTTTTTCATAGTTTAGTAAGAGTATGGGACGGTAGGAGAGGGGGGGTGCGGGGCGGTGGCAAGTGATGTTGCCATTTGGGAAGGTGAGATTAGGAGAGGCAGTGTGGGGGGGGGGGACTGTTTCAGGAACTGGGTGTTCTGATGTGGTTTTTTAGTTTGTATAAACAGAAAAAACAGGTATCAGTTGGATTAATTGAGGAATGTATTAGAAGAGGTCTATGATCGTCTCGGATTCGTTATTACGTAGTAGGTATTTAGAGACTGGAAGGGGGGGGGGGGGTTAAAAGTATCAAATGGGGGCTTGCACAAATACAGTGGAGAAGTGTTTAAGGAGCAATTAAATCTGTGGCAGGGAGGGGAAAATGCACTCCACCACCTTGCAGTCTCATTTAGATGAGCACTGCTGGAGGAAGAATTTCTCAGATACTTTTTATTCTTTCCATAGTTTGTTGAAGGCTATTGGGAAGATTCATGTGCGAAACGTAAGTTAAATTTATGGGTGATGACAGTTTTTATTTTTTGAGGAGGGGGGTGGTGTTTTATATATATTTCTGTGGGAACATGCAAAGGTGGGGTTGGGATTACATTAGATTATTTTGTTTGTCTGTATTGTGTTTCATTTAATTATTTGTTTTGAAGGTGCGAAAGATTTAATTCTAGACACTTGTACTTTTGTTTCAGTATTGTGTTGGGTGGTATTGCTGGGTGGGTTATAGTTTAGGGAGTGGCATTAATGGCTTTCGTTGTGTTTTTTATTGTGAGGATTGTTGTGTGATAGTTCTTTTTGTCAGTTTGTCAGCTGACTTCGGTCAGTATGTAATTTTTTATATTTCCTTTTTTATTGTAATACATATTGTTTGTGCACGTGCACTTCTATCAAATTTGATGTTAATGTGGTTTTTGTATATCCTTAGATAGTGTTACTAGCTGAAGTTAATAATGATGGAGTATGATCGGTTGGTACCATGCAGTTTGATTTAGTTGTTTTGGTCAGCTTAGGTTTTCGATAATAGCAGCATAAGTTAGTTTTGTTTCTTGGTGTCGTGGACTTTCATTTGAGCTATATAGGTTCTTGCAGACTTGTGTGTTTATATCACAGGGTTCACTTGTTCTGTTTATGTTTATTAAGAACTGTGGATTTTCCTTGCTAGGGTTTTGCTTTAGTTTCTCTGTAGTGTTAGGAATGTAGGATATTTTGTTTAGCCCCAACACAAAAACCCTGTGCAAATAGTTGTGGGCAGCCGTAGCTGAAGTTAACCATGCTTGACAAAGAAATAACTTCCAGCTGTATATTAACCTTTATTTACCAGAACATGGCTGGCTTTGTGACAGTCACATCCTCAGATATAGATATGCCACAAAACATTAATCCCTGTATGATGAGGCAGTTACAAGGATGCTGTCCGCTGCTACCTACGATTTTTACCCTCCACTCTGCCATCCAGTACTAAACTGGTGATCCCTTGATGCCTCTGAACATGTCCTACCAACCAATCACTTCTTCTAGTCAAGGTGCGCCACAAATTTTTCTCCTCCCCAATTCTATTTAATACCTCTTCATTACTTACATGATCTACCCATCTAATCTTCAGCATTCTTCTGTAACACCACATTTCAAAAGCTTCCATTCTCTTCTTGTCAAAACTATGTGTCATCCATGTTTCACTTCCATACATGGCTACAATCCATACAAATACTTTCAGAAACAACTTCCTGACACCTAAATCTATACTTGATTTTAACAAATTTCTCTTCTTCAGAATTGCTTCCTCTTCCTCCCGTCACCCCTCCAACACAAGCACCTTCATCAGCTTCTGCCAAGACGAAGACCCAGAAATCAGATGCACGGGCCTTCAAGAAGGAACTGTCCCGTGCAGACTTCTTACGTACCTCGCACTCCCAGCCGTCGACCAGACCTTCCAAGAAGGCTCATAGGAAGCACAGTTCTCCTTCTCCTCCTCCTCCTCCACGGCGCATTTCTTCTCCTGCGCCACCCAGCGGTTGCCGCCCCAGGCCGTCATCCGTTTCGCCTGGCCGCACCGCTGGTAGCCGAACATGTGGCCGTTCACCGGCGGAGGAAGCTCCTCCTCCCGGCCATCTTAACGAGATGGCCGATGAACCTATAGAACCGATGGACGATGACTGTCCGCCTACTGATAGCAGCGGCAGTACTCGCTCGAAGCCAGGCCCTCAGTGGCCATCGAGGTGACCCCTTCATTCATCTTCCTTTTCTTCTCACAATGGCACTTATTCACTGGAATATTCGCAGCATTCGCTCCAACCGAGAGGACTTGAAGTTGCTGCTCCGCTTGCACCGTCCACTCGTCGTAGCCCTCCAGGAAACGAAGCTCTGCCCATGCAATCACATTGCCTTGGCACACTACACCTCTGTGCGTTTTGACCTACCCCCTGTGGTAGGTATTCCGGCTCATGGAGGGGTTATGTTGCTGGTCCGGGATGATATTTACTACGATCCCATCACATTGCACACTGGCCTGCAGGCAGTTGCCGTCAGAATTACTCTCCCCACTTTTACATTTTCTATTTGTACCGTTTACACTTCGTCATCTGCTGTTACCAGGGCAGACATGATTCAACTTATTGCTCAGCTACCTGCACTGTTTTTGTTAACTGGAGACTTCAATGCCCACCATCCCCTTTGGGGCTCTCCAGCATCCTGCCCGAGGGGCTCCCTGTTAGCAGACCTTTTCAACCACCTCAATCTTGTCTGCCTCAATACTGGCGCCCCTACTTTTCTTTCGAACACATCTCACACCTATTCCCATTTAGACCTCTCTATATGTACTACCCAACTTGCATGCCGGTTTGAGTGGTATGCCCTTTCTGATACATATTCGAGCGACCACTTCCCGTGTGTCATCCATCTCCTGCATCATACCCCCTCTCCGTGCTCCGCTAGTTGGAACATCTCCAAAGCCGAATGGGGGCTCTTCTCTTCCAGGGCAACCTTTCAGGATCAAACCTTCACAAGCTGCGATAGTCAGGTCGCACACCTCACGGAAGTCATTCTCACTGCTGCTGAATATTCCATCCCTCACACCACTTCTTCTCCACGTCGCGTACGAGTCCCCTGGTGGACTGCAGCATGTAGAGACGCTTTACGTGCTCGTCGACGTGCTTTACGCACCTTTAAACGCCACCCTACAGTGGCGAATTGTATCAATTATAAACGATTACGGGCGCAGTTCCGTCGTATTATTAAAGAAAGCAAGAAAGCCAGCTGGGCTGCTTTCACAAGCACCTTCAACAGTTTTACTCCTTCTTCTGTTATCTGGGGTAGCCTGCGCCATCTATCTGGCACTAAGGTCCACTCACCAGTTTCTGGCTTGACGGTCGTGAATGACGTCCTTGTGGCCCCTGAGGATATCTCCAATGTCTTCGGCCGCTTTTTCGCAGAGGTTTTGAGCTCCGCTCATTACCACCCTGCCTTCCTCCCCCGAAAACAGGCAGAGGAGGCTAGGCCACCTAACTTCCGCTCCTCGAATTGTGAAAGTTATAATGCCCCATTCACCATGCGGGAACTGGAAAATGCACTTGCCCGGTCACAGTCCTCCGCTCCAGGTCCTGATTCTATTCATATTCAGATGCTGAAGAACCTTTCTCCTGCGGGTCAAGGTTTCCTTCTTCGTACTTATAATCGCATCTGGATTGAGGGACTTGTTCCCGCATGCTGGCGCGAATCTATTGTTGTACCAATTCCTAAGCCGGGGAAGGACAAGCACTTGCCTTCCAGTTATCGACCCATCTCGCTTACCAGCTGTGTCTGTAAGGTGATGGAGCGTATGGTTCACTCTCGTTTGGTTTGGCTGCTTGAATCTCGGCGCTTACTTACCAATGTACAATGTGGATTTCGTAGGTGCCGCTCTGCTGTTGACCATCTGGTTACCTTGTCAACCTTCATTATGAATAACTTCTTGCGGAAGTGACCAACCGCGGCTGTGTTCTTTGATTTGGAGAAGGCTTACGACACTTGTTGGAGGGCAGGCATTCTCCGCACCATGCATACATGAGGCCTTCGCGGTCGCCTCCCTCTTTTTATTCGTTCCTTTTTAATGGATCGACAGTTCAGGGTACGTGTGGGTTCTGTCCTGTCGGACACCTTTTGCCAGGAGAATGGGGTGCCACAGGGCTCAGTTTTGAGCGTCGCTCTCTTCGCCATAGCGATCAATCCAATAATGGATTGCCTCCCAGCTGATGTATCAGGCTCCCTTTTCGTGGACGATTTTACCATCTATTGCAGCGCGCAGCGTACATGTTTCCTGGAGCGCTGTCTTCAGCGTTCTCTTGACCATCTTTACTCCTGGAGTGTCGCCAATGGCTTCCGTTTTTCTGCCGAGAAGACGGTCTGTATTAACTTCTGGCGCTACAAAGAGTTTCTCCCACCGTCCTTACAACTCGGTCCCGTTGCTCTCCCATTCGTGGAGACGAACAAAATTTTTAGGTCTTACATTTGACAGGAGACTTAGCTGGTCTCCACATGTGTCTTATTTGGCTGCCCGTTGTACCCGTTCTCTAAATGTCCTCCGTGTTCTCAGTGGTATATCGTGGGGAGCGGATCGAACCGTCCTACTTCGCCTATATCGGTCGATCGTCCGCTCCAAGCTGGATTATGGGAGCTTCGTATACTCCTCTGCACGTCCGTCCACCTTACGCCGCCTCAACTCCATACAACATCGGGGTTTACGACTTGCGATCGGAGCATTTTATACTAGTCCCGTCTAGAGTCTTCATGCTGAAGCCGGTGAATTGCCACTGCCCTACCGGCGCTATATACTGCTTTGTCGGTATGCCTGTCGGCTACTGTCAATGCCCGACCACCCGTCTTATCGTTCCTTTTTTGACGACTCCCTCGATCGTCAATACGGGTTGTACATCTCTGCCCTGCTTCCCCTTGGAGTTCACTTTCGTCGCCTCCTCTAACACCTTGATTTTTCACTCCCTGCAACCTTTAGAGTTGGCGAGAGCCACACGCCACCTTGGTTCCAGGCTCAGGTTCGCATTCACCTCGACCTCAGCTCGCTCCCAAAGGAGGTTACCCCCGGTTCGGTATAATGCTCCCGTTTTGTTGAACTTCGTTCGAAGTTCATTAATATGACCTTCATTTATACAGATGGCTCTAAGACCAATGACGGGGTCGGTTGTTCATTGTTCGGTCTTCACAGCTGAGCTCTTTGCCCTCTACCAGGCTGTTCTTTACATCTGCCGCCACCGACATTCTGCTTATGACATCTGCTCTGATTCCCTGAGCGCCATCCAGAGCCTCAGTGATCCGTATCCGGTTCACCCTTTCGTGCACCGGATCCAACGCTCTCTTCAGCAGCTGCTGGACGATGGTTCTCCGGTTAGCTTTATGTGGGTTCCTGGCCATGTCGGTATCCCTGGGAACGAAGCTGCAGATGCCGCGGCCAAGGCTGCGGTCCTCCAGCCTCGGACAGCTTCTTGTTGTGTCCCTTCATCAGATTGTAGCAGGGTCATTTGTCGGCGCATTTTCTCGCTGTGGCATGCCGATTGGGCTGCACTTACGGACAACAAGCTTCGGGGACTTGAAACCTCTTCCCACGGCTTGGACGTCCTCCTCCCGCCCTTCTCGGCGGGAGAAGGTAGTTTTGGCCCGGTTACGAATTGGACACTGCCGGTTCAGCCATCGCCATCTGCTGACGGCTGCGCCGGTGCCGTTCTGCCCATGTGGGCACTTGCTGACGGTCCGCCACATTTTAACGTCCTGTCCGGATTTTACTCCACTGCGTCTTGATTCTGGCCTGCCATGTACTCTCGATGCCATTTTAGCAGATGACCCAGGAGCAGCTGCTCGCGTTCTTCATTTTATCAAATTGACCAACCTGTCTAAGGACATTTAATTATGCTGTTTTTTTTAATCCTATGCCTGTCGATCTTTTATCGTGTTTTCCCTTTTAGTTGCTGTTTTAAACTTGTGCCTCACGGTGCATTCCTCTAATGTAGTCTGGGCGCTGATGACCGTTGAAGTTGTGGGCCCTAAAACCACAAGGAAAAAAAAAAGAATCGCTTTCCTTGCCATTGCCAGTCTACCTTTTATATCCTCTTTACTTTGACCATCATTAGTTAATTTTAGTCCAATCCCAAAGAAAGCAGATGTTGACAGATGTGAAAATTACCGAACTATCAGTTTAATCACAGCTGCAAGATACTAACGTGAATTCTTTACAGACGAATGGAAAAACTGGTAGAAGCGGACCTCGGGGAAGATCAGTTTGGATTCCGTAGAAATGTTGGAACACGTGAGGCAATACTGACCTTACGACTTATCTTAGAAGAAAGATTAAGGAAAGGCAAACCTACGTTTCTAGCATTTGTAGACGTAGAGAAAGCTTTTGACAATGTTGACTGGAATACTCTTTCTAATTCTAAAAGTGGCAGGGGTAAAATACAGGGAGCGAAAGGCTATATACAATTTGTACGGAAACCTTATGGCAGTTATAAGAGTCGAGGGGCATGAAAGGGAAGCAGTGGTTGGCAAGGGAGTGAGACAGGGTTGTAGCCTCTCCCCGATGATATTCAGTCTGTATATTGAGCAAGCAGTAAAGAAAACAAAAGATAAATTTGCAGTAGGTATTAAAATCCATGGAGAAGAAATAAAAACTTTGAGGTTCGCCGATGACATTGTAATTGTCAGAGACAGCAAAGAACTTGGAAGAGTAGTTAAATGGAATGGACAGTGTCTTGAAAGGAGGATATAAGACGAACATCAACAAAAGTAAAATGAGGATAATGGAATGTAGTCTAATTAAGTCGGGTGATGCTGAGGGAATTAGATTAGGAAATGAGACACTTAAAGTGGTAAAGGTGTTTTGCTATTTAGGGAGCAAAATAACTGATGATGGTCAAAGTAGAGAGGATATAAAATGTAGACTGGCAATAGCAAGGAAAGTATTTCTGAAGAAGAGAAATTTGTTAACATCGAGTATAGATTTAAGTGTCAGGAAGTCATTTTTGAAAGTATTTGTATGGAGTGTAGCCATGTATGGA
Organism: Schistocerca serialis cubense; assembly: GCF_023864345.2. Lineage (NCBI taxonomy): Eukaryota > Metazoa > Arthropoda > Insecta > Orthoptera > Acrididae > Schistocerca > Schistocerca serialis. The sequence goes on from NC_064649.1 coordinate 91,680,515, forward strand.
AGTGAAACATGGACGATAAATAGTTTGGACAAGAAGAGAATAGAAGCTTTTGAAATGTGGTGCTACAGAAGAATGCTGAAGATTAGATGGGTAGATCACAAAACTAATGAGGAGGTATTGAATAGAAATGAGGAGTTTGTGGCACAACTTGACAAGAAGAAGGGACCGGTTGGTAGGACATTTTCTGAGGCATCAAGGGATCACAAATTTAGTACTGGAGGGCAGTGTGGAGGGTAAAAATTGTAGAGGGAGACCAAGAGATAAATACACCAAGCAGATTCAGAAGGATGTAGGCTGCAGTAGGTACTGGGAGATGAAGAAGCTTGCACAGGATAGAGTAGCTTGGAGAGCTGTGGACTGAATACCACAACAACAACAGTTATTTTGCTCCCGAAATAGCAAATCTCATTTACTACTTTGTCTCGTATCTTCCTTCCGGCAGGACTCTTTACACCTGCTGCCTTAACTGCCCTTCTTCAGCAACTTCCTCCTCCCTTCCTACTCCTCAGGGATTTTGATGCTCATCATCCCTTGTGGGGCAGTGCATTTCTATCCAGTCAGGGTCTTCGCATAGATGATTTTCTTGCAGACCACAACTTGTGCATTCTTAATGATAGCTCCCCTACCCATTTCAGTGCTGGTCATGGTACCTTTTCTGCCATGGTACCTTTTCTGCCATTGAGCTTTCTCTTTCTTCTCCCTACCTCCTCCCTTCATTATACTGGTCGCCACACGACCTTTGCGATAGTGACCACTTCTCGTTGATTCTCTCACTCCCTTCCCTCTCCCCGATGGATAGGTTACCTTGTTAGTCTAAGAAACGTGCCGATTGACCTCTATATACTGCCCAGGTCGTTTTTTCTTCCTCTTTGTCGGGTTGTACTGAAGACGTCCTACATGACGTGTCAGATGCGATTGTTCGAGCTGCTAGCCTTGCTATCCCACGCTCATATGGATAATTCCGCTGCTGCAAGTCCAGTGGTGGAGTACTGCCATTGCCATCCGTGATCGCCATCGAGCTTTGCAACACTTTAAGAGGCACCTATCCGTAGCCAGCCTTACTACCTTTAAACGCCTTCACGCTAAAGCCCGTTATTTAATCAAACAGAGCAAGCGGATATGTTGGGAACGATTCGTTTCTTCCCTTGGTTCTACTGGCCCTATGTCACGGGTATGGGCTACACTACGTTCTCTCCAAGGTTGCCATCGGCAATCTACCCTCCCGGGCCTAGCCCTCCCCGATGGCCTTTGCACGGACCCATTGATTCTTGGGGAACATCTTGCAATCCATTTTGCAACAGCATAAGCATTAACCTCCTATCCGGCTGCTTTCCTTCCAGAAACAGCAGGTCGAGGCTTCCATCTTACGTTTTACCCCTTGTCAGTCAGAATCTTACGATGAACCTTTTACTGAATGGGAACTTCTTTCCACACTTTCTTCTGCTCATGATATGGCCCCTGGCCTAGACTCCATTCAAAACCAATTGCTTAAACATCCCAGTGCTCTACAATGACATCTTCTCCAGGTGTTATAAAATCACTCAGCTATCTTCACTTAATAATTGTTGTTTGTATTTTGCCTATACTGAGCCTTTTATACTGAGATGTTTCCCACACCATCTTGTGTTGTGGCTTTATATGTATGAGTGATGGTCCATGTGTGTGTTCTGTTGGAGTGAATACATACATCGTTAGTGGGACGCAGGGCGATGGGTGAAACTGCTTTCACACTATATGCTTCCGTTATTATGGCGATCTGCTGCAGATGCTGTATTGATTCTGAAAGTGTTAATCAACGTTGTGGAGAAATATTCGTCAGGGCTCTGTTGCATAGCAATTAGATTTGCCTTCTGTTCTTAAAAACATTGGTGGCAAAAAAAAAATTATCCGTGAAATCACTTCTTGACCGAAGTAATCATCAAATTATTTACTTAGAACTGAGTGCTCTCGTTGGAATTGTTTTCAAGCTGAAATTCATTAATAGATCACACTTGAATATAAGTAGTCTGTGGAAATAACACGTACCTTTTTGAAATGAAGTAAGTTTTATTGACCTTAGTGTCAATGAAATTCCTCTTGCACATGAATTAGCGATTCTCTATCATATATACAGATGTATATAAAAATTTCCTTCAGAATCTCACAGTGGCTTCGATTTGTACTACACAATAAAGAACAGATTCCTCTCTCAGAATATCTCTCTCTCGTACCGTCACGTTAATGCATAGCAATCTTATTACATGATACATAACATTTTGTTGTATTAGTCCAGTTACCATCAATTGTAAATTGAACTTAAATTATACATTTGGGTGCATATACATAATGTACAATATTGTGCTAACAAGTCTGTGTTGCTTGATAATTATTGAAATGCAGCTTATTTGCATAGCAATCTTATTACATGATACATAACATTTTGTTGTATTAGTCCAGTTACCATCAATTGTAAATTGAACTTAAATTATACATTTGGGTGCATATACGTAATGTGGTACAATATTGTGCTAACAAGTCTGTGTTGCTTGATAATTATTGAAATGCAGCTTATTTGCATAGCTCATTTAACTTGCAGTAGTTAGTTTGTCGAGGACAGCATGAGATGTGATCAGTATCTTTTTTCAAAATCACTCAAAGCTTCGGTCACACGCCTTGGGGCGTTTCAAATTTGTAATCTAGCCATTCGGCCAAGCCCCGCAAATGAAAACCTCAGGGGAAAATCCTCGTACTTCTTGTTTGCAAAACAAAAATTTCATTGAATAACAATGAATGGAAAAAATATTTATAGAATAAGTTCCTTCGTAATGAATTTAAACACTTTTCACACAAGAAACACAACACTGTTAATCTCCTGTGTCTTGGGGTGAACCGTCAACACATTGGGTAAGTCCATTTAAGATTCCCTTTTATTTGTCATCTCCAGGTAGCTGATTTGAATTCTATTCCCATATCGCTATATCCTCATGGGTATTATTTTTTTCCGGCATATGATTTATATGAAAATAAGTCGATATAAGTTCCGTGAAAAAGGTGTTTGATCGATGCTGAGCTGAAATAGACGCTAATCTAAAGTCCTTTCTAATTCTCTGTCTTGAATTTGAAATATTCGGAAGTTGTAAGATGTTCTTAATTCTTATCAGTAACCATAGGATTCACTATACACTAATCCAACTGGCGATGCCGTCTCAACTTATGTTCGTCATCTTTCAGCTGCACCTTAACACTTGTCGATGCGCTTGTAACTGATCAACATTCACCTTGTTGGTAACTTCGTGAGTAACAATTGATATGACAAAATTTACATACAGAGGTATGTTACAACACTGATACAGTTACGAAGCAAGTGTCCATAACAAAAGGTTGAAATAAAGCATAACTGGGTGCAGTAGCTGAGAACAGGTTACCCCTTCTCAACAATATGACTTCATCTCAGCGAGTTAAAAAGGATAAAAACATACACTACTGACATTGTCAAAATTGACATAAGCTAAAAAAAAAAAAATCTTGCCAAAGACCAATTCATTTCAATCATTAACCCATGGTCATTATGGATTGTAAGAACTGATTGAAGTTATTATTAATTAATCTAAAAATTAAAAGAAATCAGTCATACTTTAGCTAAATTCTCTGCATTCTGGAAAGAAAACTCATTTCTACATTGAAAAACAAATACATAATATCTACATACATCTTGAACATGATGCCTGAAAAGAAAAACTTACTACAAAATTGCAAAAAGAAAGAAAATATTCTTAATATGATTCATAGTTTCAATGTAAAACTATCTAATCATTATTGAGATGAATTGTATCTTTAGTCTTCAGAATCTTCAGTCATCGTGAAATTCTTTCATTAAATGATGAGGATACATTCCTTTCACCTTATCTTTCTTCATATTCTTGAAAACATAAGTCCCTGGATGAGGTATTTTTGTAATCACAAATGGTCTTTGATACAATAATTGCCATTTTTTGTTCCTCCTCTGTACTTACTGCAAATATTTGGGATGTAGAAATATGCTTGAATCTTTTGAGCACATTTTAATACTCCAAAATGTCCCCAAGTGATGTGCGTGCACGAAATTAAGCCATCCTCATTCTTCTCGGGAATAAACACACTCCAATCATCTGAATCAATGTGCCCTCTGAAAAAGAAGATGTTGTCCTCAACTTTGTACAGTCGCTTCAGATCTTCATTTCCAGGTTTTCCAACATAGTCACCAATTATAAAATCACTCAGCTATCTTCACTAACTGTTGCTTGTATTTTGCCTATATTGAGCCTTTTATACTGAGATGTTTCCCACACCACCTTGTGTTGTGGCTTTATATGTATGAGTGATTTTTTGTGTGTGTGTGTGTGTGTGTGTGTGTGTGTGTGTGTGTGTGTTCTATTGTAGTGAATACATACACCATTGGTGGGACACAGGGCGATGGGTGATCTGCTTTCTCACTATAGGCTTCTGTTGTCATGGCGATCTGCTCCAGCTGCTGCAGATGCTGTATTGAAGCTGAAAGTGTTAATCAAAGTTGCGGAGAAATATTCGTTGGGGCTCTGTTGCATAGCAATCAGATTTGCCTTCAGTTTTTAGAAACATTGGTGCCAAAAAAAGATAAGTGAAATCACCTCTTTTCCAAAGAAAGTATCAAATTATTTAATTAGAATTGAATGCTCCCATCAGAATTGTTCTCGAGTTGGTATTTATTAGTAGACAACACTTGAGTATACGTCATTTGTGGAAACAACACATACCTCTTTGAAATCAAGGAAGTTTTATTGACCTTAGTGTCAGTGAAATTCTTCTCACACACGAATTAGCGATTCTCTATCGTATATACAGCTGTATACAAAAATACTGTTTGTTGAAAGCTATCGGCTAATTAGTCTGATAAATGTTGTTTGCAAGTTACTTGAGTGGATGGTAGCCCGTCAGCTCAATTGTGTACTCGAATCTCGGGATCTGTTGTCCCTTAGCAGTGTGGCTTCCGCGAGGGATGGTTCTCCAATCAATCATTTACTTTGCTTGGAATCTGCAGTTCAGCAGGCTTTTTCCCAGTGCCGCCATTTGGTTGCAATATTTTTTGACCTTTGCAAGGCCTATGACACGGCTTGGTGCCATCATATCTTACTTACACTTCATGAGTGGGATCTTTGGGGCCCACTCCCAATTTTTATCTGCCAGTTCCTGTTCCATTGGTCATTCAGGGTTCAGGTTGGTATTGTTTTTAGTTCTCTGCGGACCCAGGAGAATGGCATCCCACAGGGTTCCGTATTGAGTGCACTTCTTTACCTCATTGCTGTAGATGGACTTGTGGCCTCCGTGGGTCCTTTGGTCACCCCTGCTCTGTAAGTGGATGATTTCTGCATTTAGGTTAATTCCTCTTTGATGGCCTCTGCAGAGCGGCAGCTCTAGGGTGCTATACGGCGTGCCTCTGCATGGACCCTCTCACACAGGTTTCAATTCTCTCCTTTAAAATCGCGGGTGGTCCACTTCTGTCGCCACACAGTGGTCCACCCCGATCCGGAGCTCTACCTCGATGCACAACAATTACCTGTGGTCCCACAGTTTCATTTCCTGGGTCTTCTTTTTGACAAGTTCATTTGGCTGCTTCATATCCGACTTCTGAAGATAGGATGTTTCCGTAAACTCAATGTCCTTCGCTTTCTCGCCCACACCTCTAGGGGTGCGGATCGTTCCGTTCTTTTCCGCCTTTATCTGGCTTTATTGCTGTCTCACTTGGACTATGATTGTCAAGTTTATGGTTCAGCTGCTCCTTCCACACTGTGTCTTCTGGATCCGCTCCACCATCATAGTATCCATTTGGCCACTGGTGCCTTCCCTACTAGCCCTGTTGATAGTCTCCTGGTTGAAGCTGGGATCCCCCCTCTTTCTGTTCGGCAATCCCAGCTTCTGGTTTCTTATGGAATCGCTGTCCGTTCCTCTCCCACTCATCCTTCCTATTCTATCCTGTTCCCAGGCCAAGGACATTGCCCATCTGATTCTCACCCTCAGGTAGGTTTACTGGTTGGGCTCCGCCTTGCATCTCTTCACCGTGATTTTCAGCTTCCTTCTTTGTCGTGTCTCCCATATTCCCTTGCCAACACCCCCGTTGGCTAGTTCCTCAGCCCTGGATTCGGATAGATTTCCGCCAAGTTCCAAAAGGTTCCATTCCCCCGATGGTGTTCCGTTATTTTTTCTGCCAAATTTAATGGGAGTTTCAGGATGCTGTTGTTCTTTTACACCAATGGCTCTAAATCTGCTGATTGTGTGGGATATGCCTTCACATCCTCTTTTGTCATGGAAAATCATCTCCTGCCAACTGCATGTGGGGTGTTTACTGTGGAATTGATGGCAATTTCCCAGGCCCTTACCTTAATTAAACAGTCCCAACTCAGCTGCGTTTTGTTACGTGCAGACTCAATGAGTGGCCTTCAGGCTATTGACCGGTGTTTTTCCCGCCATCCCTTGGTCTCAGTGCTCCATGACCGTCTCACTGACCTTCACCCCCCCCTCCCCAGGGGATCCACAACTATTTTGTGGCTACGTGCGTAGCGAGCACGGGACCCCGAGCTAATGTGGCCTTCCTTCCTTTCCGGGCTGCATACCTTCCCTTTCCGCATCCTTCCCCACCCCCATCTTTGCCCCCCCCCCCCTTACCTCTGGCTCTTTCCTTCCCTTTTTCCCCCTCTGGGAGTATGGTTTGTGCCTACGTCTGGAGACGGACACTTGTAAATGTACCGCATTCTTCGCCTTCCTTGCTTGTATGTCTTCATCCTTCCTTTGTCCTTCTCTTTTCCTTACCTCTTCTTTCCCCTTTTCTCCGCTGCGGCATTTGAGACCTCTCTTCTTTCCTTTCCCTTTCTCGTTCTTCCTCCCTGTGCGTGTCTGAAGGCCGACCCACGCACTTCCATGCGTAGCCGGTGATGGGGTAATGCATAATTCCCCGCCCCAGGTAGACAGGTAGGACACGTACGTACCCCCTGGTAACGGCCAGGCCCAGGGAGGGGTGATTACCCGAGCTGATACCTTCCAAAAGTGCCGATTGGTCCCTCCGTCCGTTTATCGAGAGGTGTGACCTGAGGTGTGAACAATCACCTAAGGCGGGAGTGCCCTCAGAGAGGGCCCCCACAAGGGAGGAGCGCGCCATCAGAGACGCCGGTAATCATGGGGGATTCTTCCGCAATGGTTTCCTCAACTTCCACTATGTCTGCTCACAAACGTAAGTTCACTGAGTCTCAGCCACAGTCAGTTCTTCCATCGTTGCCACAGTTCCTTGTTGTTTCTCGGTCTGACGAAGGTCACAACTTCTCCACAGTCAACCCTTTCATTATTCAGAAAGGTGTCGACGCAATTGCAGGTCCTGTAAAGTCTTGTTCCAGATTACGGAATGGCACTCTGTTGTTAGAAACAGTCAGTGCCCTCCAGGCACAAAAATTGCTGCGTACCTCACTACTACACACCTTCCCTGTCCGGGTGGAACTGCACCGTACTTTAAATTCCTCGCACGGAGTCGTTTATACACGTTCCCTCGATGGATTGTCTGACGAAGAAATTCAGCACTACCTGTCTGACCAGGGCGTAACGGCTGTTCATAGGGTTATGAAAAGGGTTGACACGAACATCATTCCAACCCGCACTGTCTTCTTGACATTTGACAAAGTTCAACTCCCATCGAAAATCAAAGCAGGCTATGAGATAATTTCCGTTCGCCCTTACGTCCCAAAACCTACGCGTTGCTATCGGTGTCAGCGGTTCAATCACACCAGCCAGTCCTGTTCCAATCCGGCCAAATGTGTTACGTGTGGCAAGGATGCCCATGAGGGTGCTTGTCCACCTCCATCCCCTCGCTGCATCAACTGTATGGGTGACCACGCTGCTTCCTCTCGAGATTGCCCCGTTTTTAAGGACGAAAAGCTCATCCAGGAAATTAGAGTGAAGGAAAAGGTGTCGACCTTTGCTGCTCGAAAATTATTCGCCAGTCGACAGCCCACCGTGCCTCAGAAAGGAAAATACAGCACTGTCCTTGCTTCTCCTCGGCCAACAAAGGAGGCGGCCACGCAGACTTGCGACCTCACCTTTAGTGCCACAGTCTTCAGATCGGCCAGCGCAAAGATCGCCCGTTCAACCTCACTACTTTCGCCTGTCCACTCTCTGGCTCACCCTTTGTCGAGTTCTGCTAAATCTCGAGCCCAAAAGTCAGACACCAAGACTTCGAAAAAAGAGCATACTCGTGAAGAGTTTTTACGTACAGCAACTCCCCAACCATCGGTTCCTCCTTCCTATCCAGTTCCTCTCCTTCTCCGCCAAGGCGTGTCCTATCTACAGCACCACCTGGCGGAAATCACCCTCGGCCGTCTTCTGTGTCGCCGAGGCGCACTGCTGGCGGCCGATCAACCGGCCGATCGCTGGTGGCAGAAGCTGTTCCTGACCAGCCTATGGATCAGGATCTTCTGCCTTCGGCTGAATGCTATTCCATGCTGTCGGTCGCAAGCTCAGAGCAGTCGTTGAGTTGACAGCAACCTTGGTCACATTCCTCCATTTTCTGTTCACCCCATGTCCATTATCCACTGGAATATCCGTGGTATTCGAGCCAATCGGGATGAATTGTCGATCCTCTTATGATCCTACTCGCCGGTCATCTTCTGTCTTCAGGAAACAAAGCTGCGTCCCCATGACCGCTTTGTTCTCCCTCATTTTCAGTCCGTCCAATATGATCTCCCCTCTGTTGAAGGCACTCCAGCTCATGGAGGACTCATGATTCTTCTCCATGAAACTCTCCATTATCACCCAATCCATTTAAACACTTCCTTCCAAGCTGTCGCCGTCCGTCTTTCCCTTTCCGGATACACGTTCTCTCTTTGTACTGTATACATTCCATCGTCCACACCAATGGCACGAGCTGATCTCCTTCATCTTCTTGGTCAGCTCCCACCCCCCTATTTGCTGGTTGGGGACTTCAATGCCCACCACCCGCTTTGGGGATCTCCACATCCTTGTCCACGTGGCTCACTATTGCTAGACGTCTTCCACCAAGCAGATCTAGTTTGCCTCAACACTGGGGTCCCTACATTTTTGTCTGCCTCCACGACAAATTTATCTCATTTGGACCTTGCGGTCGGTACTGTTCCGCTAGCTCGGCGCTTCGAATGGTTCGCCCTTGATGATACACACTCGAGTGACCACTTTCCATGTGTCCTTAGACTGCAGCCTCAACTGCCCTACATGCGCCCGCGACGCTGGAAGTTTGCCCAAGCCGATTGGACACTTTTTTCGTCTCTAGCGACATTCGATGACCGTCACTTTCCCAGCGTCGACGATGAGGTCACACATATTACCGACGTTATTCTTACAGCTGCGGAACATTCAATACCACGCACCTCCGAATTGCCCCGACGCCCCCCAGTTCCTTGGTGGAACGAGGCATGCCGTGATGCAATACGTGAGCGGCGACGTGCTCTCCGCATTTTCCGCCACCATCCTACTTTGGCCAACTGTATCCACTATAAGCAGTTCCGAGCGCGATGCTGTCGTGTCTTCCGCGATAGCAAGAAGGCAAGCTGGAAATTCTTTATTAGTTCATTTAACACCTTCACTCCCTCCTCGGAAGTTTTGAGTCAGCTTCGACGGTTCTCAGGCGCGCCTAGTTTCTCCCCGGTCTCTGGGCTCACTGTCGCGCATGACACATTAGTGGACCCCATCGCAATTTCTAACTGGTTGGGTCAGCACTTTGCTGAGATTTCGAGCTCTTCAAATTACCCGCCAGCGTTTTTCCCGAAGAAACGTGCAGCGGAAGTGCGACCTCTTGCTTTCTCCTTTCAGAATCGCGAAAGCTACACTACTGTCTTCTCCTTGCGGGAACTCCAACATGCACTCTCTTCTTCTTGCTCCTCCGCCCCAGGACCGGATGGTATCCACGTCCAAATGTTGCTGCATTTATCAACCCATAGCCTGTGTTACCTCCTTCGCCTTTATAACCGAATTTGGACCGACAGTACTTTTCCCAGACGATGGCGGGAAGCTATCGTCGTTCCTGTTCCGAAACCTGGAAAGGACAAACATCTCCCCTCTAGCTATCGCCTCATTTCTCTCACAAGTAGTGTCTGTAAGGTTTTGGAGCGTATGGTGAATTACCGTTTAGCGTGGTGGCTGGAATCCCGCAGTCTTTTAACACCTGCCCAGTGCGGATTCCGAAAGCATTGTTCTGCAGTTGACCATCTTGTTGCTCTCTCCACTTATATCATGAACAATTTTCTTCGGAAACGCCAAACAGTAGGAATATTTTTTGATCTGGAGAGAGCATACGATACCTGTTGGAGGACAGGCATCCTCCGCACACTGTTCTCTTGGGACTTTCGAGGTCGGCTGCCCCTTTTTCTTCGCGAATTTATGGCAGAGCGCACATTTAGGGTGCGGGTGAACACTACTCTCTCCCGTACTTTCTCCCAAGAAAACGGGGTACCCCAGGGCTCCGTGCTGAGTGTTGTACTGTTTGCCATTGCCATCAATCCAATTGTGGATTGTCTCCTTCCCGATGTCTCGGGCTCCCTCTTTGTGCACGATTTTGCGATCTTCTACAGCTCTCAACGGACCAGCCTTCTTGAACGACATCTTCAAGGATGTCTCGATCACCTCCACTCTTGGAGCATCGAAACCGGCTTCCGTTTTCCTCCCAGTAAGACCGTTTGTGTTAATTTTTGGCAACGTAAGGAGTTTCTTCCGCCCTCCTTACATCTAGGTCCTGCCAACCTTCCGTTTTCAGACGTCGCTAAATTCTTGGGCCTTATGTTTGACAGAAAACTGTGCTGGTCCTCCCACGTTTCCTATCTATCGGCTCGCTGTCTGCGATCCCTCAACACCCTCCGTGTCCTGAATGGTACCTCCTGGGGAGCGGACCGAGTGGTCCTTCTCCACCTCTATCGCGCCTTAGTGCGCTCGAAATTGGACTATGGAAGCATAGTCTACTCCTCTGCTCGGCCGTCTATTCTTCGGTGTCTCGACTCTATCCACCACCGTGGATTACGTTTAGTGTCTGGAGCTTTTTACACCAGCCCTGTGGAAAGCCTTTATGCTGAGACTGCTGAACCTCCGCTGTCCAATCGGCGAGCAGTCCTTCTGAGTCTTCCATGCCTGCTAATCCAGCCCATGACATTTTTTTCGACGCCTCCTTTGATGTAGGGTATGCAGGCCGCCCCTCCTCCCTACCACCACCGGGAGTCCGCTTCCGTCAACTGCTCCATTCTCTTTCCTTCCGCTTTCCTAAAACCTTATTGACAACTTGGGGTACAGCACCGCCTTGGCTCCGTCCCCGGATCTGCCTGCTCCGTGACCTTTGTCGATTTTCCAAGGAAGGTACCCCTTCACTTGTTTATCGTCGGGCATTTGCTGCTCTATGTGCACAAATGACGGACACCACATTTACTTACACCGGCGGCTCGAAAACATCGTTAGGTGTAGGGAGTGCCTATATTGTTGGCGACACCCCAAATCACTTTCGGCTTCCCGACCAGTGTTCGGTTTATACTGCGGAGCTTTACGCTGTTCTCCAGGCTGCCCACTACATCCGCCGCCATCAGTGGATACAGTACGTTATCTGCTCACATTCTCTCAGCTCTCTCCTCAGTCTCCAAGCTCTTTATCCTGTGCACCCCCTGGTCCACCGTATTCAGGACTGTCTGCGCTTGCTCCACCTGGGGGGCGTCTCGGTGGCTTTCCTCTGGCTCCCGGGACACGTTGATATCTGTGGAAATGAGGCGGCCGATATTGCAGCCAAGGCTGCAGTCTCTCTTCCTCGGCCAGCAATTCAATCGATTCCCTTCGCCGATCTACGGAGCATTCTATGTCGACGTGTTGTTAATTTATGGCACACGCATTGGTCGACACTTATCCATAATAAATTGCGGGACATGAAAGCTCTTCCTTGTGCTTGGACCTCTTCCTCCCGAATGCATCGTCGGGAGGAGGTAATTTTAACTAGACTCCGGATAGGGCACTGTCTTTTTAGCCATCGACATCTCTTAAGCGGCGATCCTCCCCCACTCTGTCCCCACTGCTCTCAGCTGTGGACGGTAAGGCACCTTTTAATTGAGTGCCCCTATTTTAATCCGTTACGCTCCCGTCTACAGCTTTCGCTTGATATATCGTCGATTTTAGCAGATGACACGCGCTCAGCCGACCGCGTTCTCAAGTTTATTAGTGCCAGTGAAATGACGTCAGTCATTTGAAGCTTTTTTTGGGGACAACCAACCCCTTTCTGTAGTGGATTTTTAAGCCTTCCTTCTGCTTTTAGTTTCTCCACTTTTATGACTTTTGTTCCCATTGCTGCTGGTTTTCAATTTCGGCTTTTTACTGTTTCCTAAGTCACGGACCGGGCACTAATGACCATAGAAGTTTTGCACCCTAAAACCAAAACAGAACAAAAACTTACCTTCACCGTGCAGCTTATTCCGTTGACTTCCTTTGGGTCCCTGGCCATGTGGGTGTCCCAGGTAATGAACTTGTTGATTGTTTGGCTGGGGGAGCAGTCACTTACAACCCCCCCCCCCCAAATCCCTTCCGTCGCCCCTCCTGCAGCGGATTTACGGCTTCATATCAAATTCCACTTGGCACAATCATGGGCCAACTCTTGGGAGGCTACCTGCCTGTCTAATAAACTTCATGCGATTGGTGACATTTGTCCCATGGCGGCTTCCTTCTGCTTCTCCTGAAAGGACTCGACCACCTTGCGTCGTCTCTGCATCAGCCATACCAGGCTGACCTATGGTTTTCTTTTGTGTAATGAGCCACCCCCACTTTGTGGTCGTGGAACCTTCCAGTCAGTAGCCCACATTTTGGTGGAATGCCCCCTTCTTTTGGCTCTGCACACTAAGCACAGACTTCCCTGCACTTTACCTTTAATGTTGGCAGACGTTTCCCAGATGGTTGAACTGGTTCTCAATTTCCTCTGTGAAAGTGGTTTTTATTTTCAGTTCTAAAGTTTTTAATCTCCCTTTGGAGTAGGGGCAGGGTGGTGAGGGTTGGTGCGTCTCCCACTGTAAGCTGTGTTTGGAGATTCCTGACTCCCCTCCCTGGTCAAGATCCTATTCTCTCTCCCTTTTACTCTTGTTTTTATCGGTTTTTAGATTTGGTTAGTTTCTTTTTACAATACGCACTTTTACATTGTAGGGGTTGAATGCTTTTGAATAGCATGTGGTCTTGCCTGTACTGCATCAGAGGTGGGATATTTCCTGCCTCTATCATAGCCTTGGGGTTGCCCACTTGCTTACTTCCCCCTTTTGTTTTCACCATTGACAACTCGACTACACTTTTAAGTTTTTTAGCCTTTAACCTTTCATCGTTATGACTCTTCTGAGAAGTAAATCCATCCGAATGGACCATCTTTGAAACTGCTTCATTTACTGCATTTTTATATTTTCTCATTTCATCAATTAAATTCATGATCTTTTCTGTTACCCAAGGCTTTCTACTAGCCTCTGTCTTTTTACCGACTTGGTCCTGTGCTACCTTCACTATTTCATCTTTCAAATTCTTCTTCTACTTTATTTCTTTCCCCCCATTCTTGTCAATCGTTCCCTAATGCTCTCCCTGAAACTCTCTACAACCTTCTGGTTCTGTCAGTTTATACAGGTCCCATCTCTTTAAATTCTCACCATTTTGCAGTTTCTTCAGTTTTAATCTACAGTTCATAACCAATAGATTGTGTTCAGAGTTCACATATGCCCCGGAAATATCTTGCTATTTAAAACCTGGTTCCTAAATCTTTGTCTTAACCATTCTATAATCTATCTGATACCTTCCAGTATCTCCAGATCCCTTCCATGTATACATCCTTCTTTCATAATTCACATACATTGTATAATGTCCTTCTCTTCTTCTTTCTTTAGTTCAGCACCCCATTTGGTCACATCTTTTGGTAAGTTTGCTAGTTCCATATCTTCATACCTGGCTTGCCTCCAATTTTGCCAGCTCTTTGTCCTGTGAGATGAGAAAATAAGTTCTCCTTTTGTCTACGTTTCCTACCAACACTTCTGATGCTTACACTGGAATTTTCATTCACTTCTGTAGTCAGTCTTAATAGCTGGTCCTCTTTGAGTAGGAGTACCCTTATTGATGAATGTTCATGCATACTTCTTTTTTTACGAATGAGTCTTTTAACTTGAAATAAATCTTAATTTATCTTATAGGACCACTCATAATATGTTGTCTGAAAATTGGCCCATAGCATATTATAGCTCACCAGTTAAAGTTGATGAAACAAAAAGTTTACGTCTAATTTTCTAGGAACATTTTTAATCCTCTGCCTTTGTAAACATAATAGGGAAACAGCTTGATTCAAAATACACACTTTGTTTACGCAAAAGTAGCCAAACACCCTAGATAATGTGGAATCGACCACTAGACGTCATGTGAGGTGGACCCATATGTATAAAAGAAGGTGGGCAGTATTGGTCGTCTGTAGAGAAGCAGTAACAGCTAAAATGGGTTGGTCAGCAGAGCCCAACGACTTTCAATGTGGACTAATCACTGGATGTCATCTGAGGAACAACTCCACCAGTGACATTTCAACCCTTCTAAAGCTTCCCAAAATTGAGTGTTAGTGATGTGATGGTGAAGTGGAAATGCGAAGGAAAAACCATATGTAAACAAAGACCAGGCAGACGTCATGTACTGATGGAAAGGGACCATTGAACGTTGTGTAGGGTGATTGTAAAGAATCACATGAAATTGGTGGATGGAATTGCTTGTGCATTCCAAAGTGGTAATAGCAGTCCAGTTGGCACACTGACTGTGCGTAGGGAGTTAAAAAGAAGGGGATACAGTGGTCGAGCAGCATCTCATAAGCCAAACATTTCTGTGGTCAGTGCTATGCTAAGAGAGAGAGAGCGACAGCACTGGACAGTGGATGACTGGAAACAAATGATTTGGAGTGGTAAATCACCTATACCATGTAGCACTCTGATGGGTTTGGCAAATGCTGGGAGAACATTACCTGCCATTGTGTGTAGTGCTAACAGTTAGGTACAGAGGATGTCGTGTTACAGTGTGGCAGTTTTTTTCATGGTTAGTGTGGTCCCCTTATTGTGCTTACGAAAATGCTGAATACGGAAGGTTATGAGCACATTTTTATACTGCGTACCATAAAGGAACAATTTTGAAGTGGTTATTTTGATAGCATGATAATGCACCCTGTCATAAGCAGCATCTGTGAGGGGATGGTTTGTGGACGATAACATTCGTGAAGTGGACTGGCCTGCTCAGAGTACCACCCTGAACCACATTGAATACCTTTGGATGAGTTAGAATGTCAACTTTGCTCCAGACAACAGTATCCAACATCAATACTGTCTGTGCTTCGGCTGGGATTCCTTCATAGACACTCACACACCTCATTGAGTGTGTGTTAAGCTGAGTTCAAGCTGTCATAAAAACAAAGAGTAGACACTCTCCATATTAATGTCTGCTACATGCCTAGTGTCTTTTGATCAGGTAGTGTATAACCCCATGAGAAAGATTGCTCTAACAGAATATAAAAGTTACTTGACAAAAGTTACTTTCTTCTCCATTGATTTTAAGACCTACTCCGAATTTTTCTTTTGTTTCCTTTACTGCTTGCTCAATATACAGATTGACAAGGCTGTCTGTTAAGTACCCCAAATTTACATGTTTGGATTCTTACATTTCTCCATTCTGAAAATACTGTCCATGCATATTCAGTTTCCCCAAACAATGATTCCATAACTCATTAGTTTGTGGAAGTTCACTAGTTCCTTCATACTTAAATCATCTTTAGCTGGAATCGTGCATCCTGCAAACATAGCTGAACTGTGGTGTTCCATTAATTGTATGTGTTGGGTATTCCAATTACTTTGTGATCTGTATGTGGTCCTATAAGGTTAGCATTTTCTACTTCTTGTATTTAATTGTTTCAGAAACTTTTTTAGAGCCTGTGGACTTCTATGAGGACTACTGAAATGTATTTAGTGAATCTCATCGAAATTCAGTGATCTTATTTTCCATGAGTCATCTGTTGATCTTTTCGAATATTTCATTAGCTACCTTTTCAGTAAGGGGACTGGTACTATTATTTTTATTATTCCTATATTTGCATCATCTGCAAAGTGGACAAAAGATGCTTCTTTTGAAACTGCAAGTGGAAGATCTATGTATATATGAAAGAAAGAGCTGAAAATCAAACTTTGCAGTACACCATGTCTAATTGCTTCAAATTCTGAGTACCCACTTATGTGATTGGGATGGGACTGATACATTGGTTTCTGTCATTCAAATAAGATAGAAAAAAAGAACCTGCTGTGTTCACAGTTCTACAATAATTTAACTTTCGCACTAGGATAACACATTTCGTACAATAAAAGCCTTAGCAAAATGCATATTTTCCTCACAAATGTTAAAACATTGTAATAATTGTGTATAATTGTTGTTTACAGGGCTGAGCTTGAGAAGCAAGGAATTAAGCCAGATACGTGATGAAACATCAGATGTAATCTTGTAAACTTCATCCATCATATATCATCTGTGAATTTTCATAACTCTGTTTCTCGAAAATGTAAAATCTGCTGTATTGGCTAATTTGACTCACAAATAAACTGTTTTTATTATTATTTACTTAATGGTATTTCTTATATTCATTGTTTCCAAAAGTGTTATCACCTTTAATTTCTTATTAAGGTAATTTATTCTGAATGATTTGCTGAAGTTGTATATGACAGCTGTTGTACATTGCGCAGTTGTTGTTAGTTTATAATTTTTCTCATCGTCAGGACTAAGGAACTGGTAAATGAGCTTATTAATTCTCCCATTGCAATTGTTTGTGCAAATGAAGAATGATTGTTGTTAAATGCAGAATGCCTAATGTCTCCGTGGTCTAATTACTATGAACATTTTGTTACAGATCTATTTTGCACTCTCTCTTTATTTTGTATTTCATATATTTATTTGGCTAACACAATCTAAAGATTTCAGTGGTTTGTGTTTCATTTTAAAAATGTGGCCAGTTTCCTTTCCCACCTTCCCACAGAGTGTGTGTTCAGACTCTAATGACAGTCGTGGATGAGACTGCCCTCCAATACTAAATTGGTGATCCCTTGATGCCTCAGAACATGTCCTACTAACCGATCCCTTCTTCTAGTCAAGTTGTGCCACAAACTCCTCTTCTCCACAATTCTATTCAGTACCTCCGCATTAGTTGTGTGATCTACCCATCTAATCTTCAGCATTCTTCTGTAGCACCACATTTCGAAAGCTTCTAGTCTAAACTATTTATTGTCCATGTTTCACATCCATACAAGGCTACACTCCATACAAATACTTTCCGAAATGGCTTCCTGACGGCTAAATCTATACTCGATGTTAACAAATTTCTCTTCCTGAGAAACACTTTCCTTGCCATTGCCAGTCTACATTTTATATCCTCTCTACTTCGACCGTGATCAGTTATTTTGCTCCCCAAATAGCAAAACTCCTTTACTACTTTGTGTCTCATTTCCCAATCTAATTCCCTCAGCATCACCCTACATTCCATTATCCTCATTTTGCTTTTGTTGATGTTCATCTTATATCCTCCTTTCAAGACACTGTCCTTTGCTGTCTCTGACAGAATTACAATGTCATCGGCGAACCTTAAAGTTTTTATTTCTTCTCCATTGATTTTAAGACCTACTCCGAATTTTTCTTTTGTTTCCTTTACTGCTTGCTCAATATACAGATTGAACATCATCAGGGAGGGGCTACAACCCTGTCTCACTCCCTTCGCAACGAATGCTTCCCTTTCATGTCCCTCGACTCTTATAACTACTATCTGGTTTCTGTACAAATTGTAAATAGCCTTTCGCTCCCTGTATTTTACCCCTGCCACCTTCAGAATTTGAAAGAGAGCATTCCAGTCAACATTGTCAAAAGCTTTCTCTAAATCTACAAATGCTAGAAACGTAGGTTTGCCTTTCCTTAATCTTTCTTCTAAGATAAGTCATTGGGTCAGTATTGCATCACGTGTTCCAATATTTCTACGGAATCCAAACTGATCTTCCCCGAGGTCGGCTTCTAACAGTTTTTCCATTCGTCTGTAAAGAATTCGCGTTAGTATTTTGCAGCTGTGACTTATTAAACTGATAGTTCGGTAATTTTCACATCTGTCAACACCTGCTTTCTTTGGGATTGGAATTATTATATTTTTCTTGAAGTCTGAGAGTATTTCGCCTGTCTCATACATTTTGCTCACCAGATGGTAGAGTTTTGTCAGGACTGGCTCTCCCAAGGCCGTCAGTAGTTCTAATGGAATGTTGTCTACTCCCGGGGCCTTGTTTCGACTCAGGTCTTTCAGTGCACTGTCAAACTCTTCACGCAGTATCATATCTCCCATTTCATCTTCATCTACGATCTTGCGTCGGGGTCAAAATCTTCAACTTCATAAGTAACATCAGACAACTGTCTTAAAACCTTAAAGTCCGAAGTAGCGCCTGAGGAGCTTCTCAGGGAGACCAACCTTCCAAACAGGATTGAAGATCCAGACGAGGTCACCAGTCTGGTAGACAACAGGGCGGTGGCTCGCGTCTTACCTTTGGCAATCGTTTTCTTGAGCCTGCAGCATGTGGAGTCGAGCTAACTGCTGAGCTTCCTCAGCTCCGGTTAACACCTGCCCGATGTAGTCGTCGTCCACATAATCTGGATGTAACGGAAACAGTGTCCATCGTCGTAGTTGCCTCACACCCATGCACCAGGAAAAGTGGTATAAATCCTGTGGTGTCTTGTTTGGCAGTGTTGCAGGCAAATGTCATGGAAGGTAGCACCTCATCACAGTTGCTTTTTTATTTATTTATTTATTTATTTATTTACACGTCAAGTTCCGTTGGACCAAATTGAGGAGCAAATCTCTAATGTCATAGAATGTATCAGTATAAGAAATTACAACATAAAAGTAATAACAGATAAAAATAAATGTTCATGAACCTGAAAAAGTCAGTCCATAAGTTTAAGTAAACACAGTCAACAATACAATAAGAATCAGCTTAATTTTTCAAGGAACTCCTCGACAGAATAGGAGTGACCCATGAGGAAACTCTTCAGTTTTGATTTGAAAGTGCATGGATTAGTGCTAAGATTTTTGAATTCAACTGATAGCTTATTGGAAATTGATGCAGCAATATACTGCACACCTATTTGCACAAGAGTTAAGGAAGTCCGATCCAAATGCAGGTTTGATTTCTGCCGAGTATTAACCGAGTGAAAGCTGCTTATTCTTGGGAATAAGCTAATATTGTTAACAAGAAATGACAGTAAGGAATATATATATTTAGAGGCCAATGTCAAAATACCCAGGGTAGTGAACAGGGTTTGACAGGAGGTTCGTGAGCTTTCACCACTTATTGCCCGAACCACCCGTTTCTGAGCCAAAAATGTCCTTTTAGAATGGGAAGAGTTACTCCAAACTATAATACCATACGATATAAGTGAATGAAAATAAGCAAAGTAGACTAATTTTTTTGTCAAATGATCACTCACTTCTGATACTGTTCAAATAGTAAAAAGGGCAGTATTAAGTCTTTGAACAAGATCCTGAATGTGGGCTTTCCACGACAGCTTACTATCTATCTGAACACCTAGAAATTTGAACTGTTCCATTTCACTAATCATATGTGCATTCTGTGAAATTAAAACTTCAGGTTTTGTTGAATTGTGCGTTAGAAACTGTAAAAACTGAGTCTTACTGTGATTTAGCGTTAGTTTATTTTCTGCAAGCCATGAACTTAGGTCATGTACTGCACTATTTGAAACCGGGCCAATGTTGCACACAACATCCTTTACTACCAAGCTAGTGTCATCAGCAAACAGAAATATTTTTGAGTTACCCGTAATACTAGAGGGCATATCATTTATATAAATAAGGAACAGGAGTGGCCCCAACACTGATCCCTGGGCCGCCACCCCCCACCCCCCCCCCCCCCCTCACCCCCCTTTGACAGTGCCCCACTTAGACCACAGATCACAGTCGTTATCAACATAGTGAATAATGACCTTTTGCTGCCTGTTGCTAAAGTAAGAGATTGAACCAATTGTGACCTCCTTCCCGTATTCTGTAATGGTCCAACTTCTGGAGCAATATTTTGTGATCAATACAATCAACTGCTTTAGTTAAATCAAAAAATATGCCAAGCTTTCAAAACCTTTTGTTTAGCCCATCCAGTACCTCACAGAGAAAAGAGAAGACAGCATTTTCAGTGGTTAAACTTGTAAAGCCAAACTGTACATTTGATAGCAAATCATGTGATATAAAATGATCAATTACCCTTACGTACACAGCCTTTTTAATAAATTTGCAAGCACTGATGGCATAGAAATAGGTTTAAAATTATCTACACTATCCCTTTCTCCCTGTTTATAAAGCGGCTTTGCTACGGAGTTCTTTAGGGAACTGACCATTCCTAAAGGAAAAATTACAAATATGGCTAAATACAGGGCTAACATGTGCAGCACAGTACTTTAATATTCTGCTAGACACTCCATCATAACCATGAGTCCTTCAGTGATTTAATTATTGACCCAATCTCCATCCTGTCTGTATTACAG